>NW_013667062.1:49407-83632 GCF_000517525.1 Limulus polyphemus
TTTTTTTTTTTTTATAAATGTTGGTGCTAAGAACTCATTTCAAAGCTTTTATATAGCATAATTAGCACACAAGAGAATTTTTTATCAATTAGTACGTTTTACTATATACTTTGTTCTTCATAATCAGTAAAATTATTATTTTTTAATCTTGTAGTGCTTTTGAGCAGAAAGCTAAAACAGTGGAAGAGAAAAAAGAAGAGTATGGATCACTTGAAAGAGAAGATTTACACTGCAGAGAAAGTTTGAAACATGCAAAATCAAAAGCCAAAAGATTGACAAAAATGTTGGAAACTGAAAAAGAAAAGGTAAGTGAAGAAGCTCAGTAAAATTTAAATTTCTTAGAAAAAATATTAATTACAGTGAAATCTTGTTAATCTGAATACACATGTAATTAATCAGACATCAGATTATCTAGATGTCTGGCTGGGCAAATCAGCTGTTTGAATACAATAGACAATGTTAATAGCATGTGTTATCCATCTAAGGGTGAAAAGTAGTATAGATGGTCTTCCAATTGGTAAACAAAAAGCAACTGTATGTACAATAAACTTAGCAGTTTTTACATGTTGTCAATAATTATACAAGTTGCATAATCAAAGTAGCATATTATGCCATTATTATCACATAAATCATCATTTTATTCAAACTCATTCTGCGAGTGAAAATATTTCTCAGAAATATTGTCATAAAGTGGTAACATTGCTAGTGCAGGTGTTATGTGGTCAGCAATTATTCTCTTGTTTCCTGTTCTGATTGACCCTTACTTGACTCTCATGGAGTCATGTATATATTACTGAATTATTCATCCATTAGAAATGCATGTATATTATAATAAGTAGTTGTTTGGATCTGGAAAACAAATATATAGATTATTGAATAAATTTCCCATTATGAAAATCATTTTAGTTGTGAATAATCTGAATTCCTGATGTTTAGACTAAAAAGGATTCAACATACAACTGATAAATGTACTTTGTACATTTCAGTCAAACTTTAGTTAACTCTTTTCATACAGACATGAGGTTTTACAAAGTTACATTCAAAATTGAATTAAACTATTTTATTCTCATGGTGTATGAATGAACTTTGCACAAAAATGTTGCTAATTATCCAAATTTTAATATTGTATAAGTTTTTTGTTTTATCAGCTAATATAAAAACAAAATCCTAAATTTCTCCTAGAATGAGAATTGTGACATTTGCTCTCTAGGTATTCTCTAATTTATTTACTCCTTCTCCAAGATGTATGGAATTTAACTTACATTACTTGGGAAAAGCATAATTTTTATAGCTTGCAATCTTATTTGGTTACAGAGCCATAAACTATAAAATCAGAACCCTTTTGCCACACCCACTTGTCACATCCTATCTTTCAGAAATTGCCAATAGTTCTCTCTGATGTTTTATACTATATTATTTATAACCAATAGAAAGCCAAAGTTTTAATCTATCAAGTGACATATTATATTGCATTGTTTTCTGCACAGAAAACTGCCTATTTTGCTTCCAGTTCAAACTTTATTCATGTAAAAAACACATTGACAAGCTTAGCTGAATTTTTAATGGCCCTTACTGCATAATTAGAAAGCCAAAAAATTATGATAGTTATAGGACATTGTTTGCTTTTTTCATGTTATTATTCTGTAATCTTAGGTGCATTATTTAATTAAATAAAAAATTATATAGTGAAGTAGTACCATTAGTATAAAACAAAGTTAGGTTTAAGAAGCAGTGGACCTGGGCTTGATTTCTGGCTGTTGCAACTATTATTACTACATTATGTTTTTGGCATCTGGATAGTGAAAGTGGATTTTTCTCAGGGTACTCCTGTTTTCCTCCCACAACAAAATTCTGGGTATAGGATCTATAGATCCCCACCCATTGGTTTTGTGCTACTCCCCAACTGCAAATGTTAGCTAGTGCTGTCTTTTGGTTGTTCTGCTTATTGTTTGCCCAAAACATTTTGTGTAGAAAGTATTAGGATCGGTCATATGCTCAGTTTTTTTTTTCTCTCTTTTCTAAATACTTATCTCATGGGTTGGGGTGAAGAGAAAAAGTTTTCCTGAACACCCCCAGTTGCGTTTAATCCTAAACTCTAAGTTTACGATTAAATTTCTTAAATCAAAATTACTATCATGATCTGATGATGATGATGATTCATTGAGAGTCAACAGCAAAAAAAAAAAAAGATGACCCAGGTAAGTACTCTATTTCTTGTTTTTTGTGTGTAGTCTTTATTTATTGTCATTATAAAAGTAACTAAAATGTAAAAATTTGAAACATTATAAGTTAGGTAAAGTTATTTTAGGTAAAATAAAGAAAAAAAATAAAAATAAAATCTATGAGGTACACTCTTGAGCAGCTCACAATTCACGTGCCACACATAATTTGTGAAGATATTGTGAGTACACCTTTGCCAAATGATTTACAACTTGTATGGTGGGATCATTAGTTAGACATGGTTCAAAGGGCAGTAAAACACTAGAATTTAAGTAGAAATAGATGTGAACTGTTAGAGTATAAGCTGTTTTGGATACACAAATGTAGTTCCATGTTACAATTTGAAGTCATTCTAGAAAGAAAAAAGGATGATTTAGATTTATTTCAAACATTTTTATGCTGGTTATGAGGTAGGTCAAATTGACCAACCTTGTTTAAAGTTAGGGTAGAGAAAATAACAGAAAATAAAAGTTTGACTTAAAAAAAGTTTGTAATTTATTTAGGAGATTTTAGAGTTTACACAAGTGAAATTGGACAATTGGGAAGAAAACTATTTTTAATCTTAACATGAAAATCACTTTGCACTCACAGCAGTCAACACTTTGACTTATATGTATCTTCATGGAGAAATTTTTAGTGAAAATAATTCATGAAAAATTTGATTTTGTGTCTACAAAAGACTTGATGCTTAGTGAGAGCTTGAGAATTTTTTTTGTGAATATACACAAAACATATGAGAAGTTATACTATGGAAACTATAAAGGTCAATTTGGGGTCATGAAATTGGGCAATTTGACCAAGCCCATACTGAGAGTGTTAAACTATATTTCAGTCAAACTTTAGTTAAACTGTATTTCTGTTTCATAGATAAAATGTAGGTATTAATGATTTTATGAACCCTATTTATTAGTCTATATTATAACTGTAGTGCAACAAGGAAAAGTTTAGGTAATGATACTTTTGTGTACTCTTTTTTCTTCATTCTATTCTTATTTGAAGTAGTTCATCCTTATGGGTGTACACTTACCGTCCGTGTTATCCTTTAGCTGAGCTTTATACTGGTCTCATATAAAAGATTTAGAGTTATATAATATATGCTTATTTTGTGTGATAACACAGTAATAATGTTTTAGTCTTTAGTATTGGATGTATTTATAACTTTATATAGTAATATAGATAGAAGTTAGACCTGGTCCTCTTGTAGTTAAAAATACCCATAAAACATTATATCATACTAGATCATGCCAAAAAAAAAATTCCTTATTTAAGCTGTTAAGGATGCAAAAAAAATTAATTTGGGAAAATAATAATTTAAAAACATCTGATCAGTTTTAATCACTACTACTCTCATCTGAACAAAAAATTTGTGTACAACTTTCATGGCCAAGCGCAGCCCAGTGGTTAGTGTGTTGGACGATGGATCTGAATTTCCATGGTTTATGCCTTAATGTTGCAATATATTTTGGAATAACAAGTAGGTAAGCAGAGCTTTCCTTAAGTATTTGTAACCAATAGTGTTGTCCAGCTCAAATTTTACCAACCAATATTGAATTAAAACTGGTTGGGGCTGTCCAGAATAAAATTGTAGGCAGAGAGAGAAATCCATTTATTATTTTAGAAGGTGAATGTGAAGTAATATGTCCAATAAACATAAAAATTGTACACTGGTTCTCTGGATATAAAATAGTGTTTGACAGTCTTTTGTAAAGTTGTCAATTTCAGTGTTTAACCCTATTACCACGGGTATCCTTTACTGCGCATGGCAAAAGGTTTTAGTGTTTTACATTCAAAATTTTATGAAACTACTTTTTGTTTATGTTATACCAATTAGAATAGCATAAAATCTTAGCTAATAATCAAAATTTTAATAGTATACAAGTTTTAAGTTCTCAATTCTTTCTCTTGATCTCAGTTGATGACTTGGGCATTGTATTTTTTTAAGACTCTTCGGTACAGCACAGCATAATAGTCAAGGATTCTAAAAAAACTTCTGTTGAGTCAAATAACTGACCAATGAATAGAGTATCAGACTGAACATATTTTCATGTTAAAAGATATGTCTGTACTATTATAGACAGATTTTAGCCAGTTGTCTTTCTCTCTGGAGTATTTTGATCAATTGTTATGTGGGCAGCATCACCTATTTTGAAGATGTTTCTTAAATTTGTTTTCTTTCTGTGTAACATACACTCCTTCTTGTATTGGAAGTTTCCAAAATATGAGAAACATAAGAAATGTTACAGAAATTTTTGAAGTTCAAAGTATTTCCAAATTTGCATAATTTTAATATAATTTTAATTATACATTCAAGGCCAATAACAAATTTTAAACTTCTCTAAACTAAGAATAAAGGATTAGGCCTAAATGAAACAAAAAGTATACATCGGACTTCTTAAGTAGGGCACCAAATAAAATATAACTCACAGTATTCTGTAGTATTCAAACGTATCAAAATTAAAACTGTAATATGAAACAACAGAGAATCACTTAGTAATTTACATCATGTAATATATTATTTTTAACTGACAAGTGTTAAAACTTTTTTCTCTAACCCCTAGTTTAACAACTTAGTCTATTTTACCCACAATAATTAGAAATTAAAAATGAACTGGTATATAAAATTGTAAAAACTAGTTTTATAAAAATTATAGAAAATGTTTCAACTCTCATCTCTACCATTAAATAGCATTTCTTTCCATTTTTGTACAACCTAAAAATTGCTGTACATTTATAGTTGATATCTCTTTATTAACATTAATTTTCAGTTGGTGCCTAAATTATCATTTGGATTAGCATTGTAACTTTGTGCTGGTTGTTTCATAACTCTTATATCACCAGTTCTTTATTTTTTCCAAATATCTTTAATTCAGCAAGTCATTGTATTTTAAATCACTGCCCTCTTGAAATTCAAAGTCAGGGCCAATTAAATTTAAATGTTGAGATTATATTTAACAAAACAGAATATAACAATGATGATTCTTCATAATACCATGAGTTCTGACACTCCTGCAGCTTCAAACATCTCTGCTGTTATTAGTCCTATCATCATGTTTCACTTGTTAGCTTACAAACTTGTTTAAATTCTCATGATCTTGTCTGTGCACAGAAATGATTCCAAAAGCTTATCTTTTGTTTTATTAATCCGTAACATACTATCCCATAATTTGAAAAATGTAAACACTTCACCATACTCACAACTGAAATATTAGGCTTTTTCAATTGCAACTCTTTTGTGTAGCCCACTTCTTACAACTGCTTTCAAACAGGACTGTTGTTGATTTTAACACCATCCATATCCTATATTTCTATATTTATTTTTGGGGAAATGTTCTCAGTTAATTTAATGTTGAAATTCTTTTAATTTATACAACCCTTCCCTCTGGATGTTGTTCATGGAAGTTCTTTAATTATATTAGAATTTAACTTCATCGTGAGTCATGACTGGTGAGAACCTGTTGTGTTGAGTGCACATCTGATTATAAAATTTCGAATTTTAAGGAAAGAAAAATAATTATTGTAACTTGCAACTTTATTTCAACAATTTCATATTTTAAAAACTAGAATTGAGATTTTCAATTTTGTAACATTTAGTTAGTGTAATTTGCAAAGAAAACTTTTTAAAATGGTCCAATTTTCATTTCTGTGCAGCTTGTAGAAGTCTTACCTCCAAACAATGCATTTATTGATTTTTTTGGCTTTTTTCTGATCATACCAAAGTTATAGGTTGATATTTGCTGAGAAAGAATTATTTCCTGAAAATATAATGATCAATTTCTTGTTTCTCATTAAGTAATTTACCTTCTTTTTTAGTGGTTTTATTACCACAGATATTTGTTTCTGCATTTAAATGATGTCATAGTATGTGATCTGAACAGATAGCCCATTCTGTAGCTTTGTGCATAATTACAAACAAAAAAGTAGAGCAGATTTGAAATACTTACATCAATGCAGAGTAAAGTAGTTTGATATTAATTACCTGGAGTTTCTGTAGGAATAAACAAAAGAATCTAATGGAAAGTTTAGAGATATTTCAATATTCTTTAGTAACAAATTGTACTGATCTGGAAATTCTATAATATATTCTTTAGTGTTAAATTATGTTTGCTTGAAAGTTATAGAAATCTCAAGGCATTAGGTAAGCTTTAACAGATTTGCGAGTACTGTAGGTGAAGGCAAAATATTCCAGTGACTCAAATCCTTATGTATTGAATATTATTGTTAAATTTATCATCTTCAGACAATGTATACAAATAAAATAACTTACTATTTATTATATGAATTGATCTCGACATATGATCATAGCAAAAATGTCAAAACCTAGCTTGACAAATGCAATAGGGATGCAATTTTGAAAGCTGAAGTCTTTGGTCAGTGGTAAATCTTTGTCAGTTTTTGACAAGTTTCTTATGAGTTAAAGTCGGAAATGGTGCTACTGCAGTCAGTAAAGTAAAGAGTAAAAATAAATGTTAATGTTTATCATTTATGTTGAAACTGACTGGACATACAGAATGGAACTTTCTGACCAGTAAGAAAAAAAATTTTAATTTTAGGATTAAAAAAAGGTATTTTAATGTTCTTTCAAAACAATCTAACAATAACATTTTGGAAATTTTACAACCTAAAAAATTATAAAAATACTAAATCTAATTATCAGAATTCTTTTTATGCTGAACCTATATACTTTTTTAGTAATGTGTGCAAAGTTTCATGCAACTTGGTTAAATATTTGTTTTTAGTTTCACACTTCCAAGCATTAATCCTAAGTGCAACATAACATTTAATTTTGAGTATGTCTAATGGTTAATGTAGTCAGACTTTTGCTGCAAAACTATGCAAAATGACTGGTGCTAAAAGAGGTATCATCAAATTAGACTATTTAGTCTGGTGAGTAGCCCAAGAGTTGGCAGTGGATGCTATTGACTACCTGCCTTCTCTCTTGTCTGTCAATTAGGAAATGCTATGTGCAAGATAGTCCTTTGTGTGAAAATTTTGGAACAAACATTACTAATACTTGCATATTTATTACAATTTAAATGTAAAATATTTTTGTTGTTTTTAGCTTTGTTGAAACTTGCAGTGCTTTTTCAAGATGTTATAACTGTTATTTATTCATTGCAATTATTTTTTTGTTATCTGCACTAGCTGTCTCTAATTTAGCAGTTAGTCATCACCATCCACTGTCAACTCTTGGGCTACTCTTTTACCAACAAATAGTGGGATTGACCATCACTTTATAACACCCCTATTGCTGGAAGGGCGAGCATGTTTGGTGGGATGGGGATTCGTACCAGCGACCCACAGATTGAGATTTGATCGATCTAACCATTTTGGCCATGTGAAGCCCTTTGCAATTATTAAACAGGTGTGAAAAATAAGCAGTTAGTCATGAATGAGTATCAATGGACCAAACCTTCTCAGTCTACATTTACTGGTGTCCAGTATTTCATCCACAGTTACATTCTGATAATATTTCTAAAATGAATGGTTACAATTATTTTAATTGTAAATATTATTTGAAAGTAACACAAAGAAGCTCAGCAGGAAAGATGCTGCTAATATTTTGTCAACAAGAGCTCCCAATATTTCAGGCTTTTATAGCAAAATTAGAACTTCTTTTCAAATTAAACTGAGTCTTATGACTATTATTGTATATTTATTTTATGATACTTTGTTATATGTTAGCTCGAACAGCTTAAATCACAACCAAAGAAACTTGAAGAAGAAGTTGAAAATTTAAAAAGAAAGAAAGAAAAACTTGAAGGTGATAAACAGCAAGAAGAGGAAAAGTTAGCTAAGGTGTGATATGTCTTCTAAAATATTTTTCTTTTTGAAGTGAAAACAGATCATTGTTAGATAATACTTTGACAGTATTACTTGTTCAATCTAAAAAGTAGATAAAAAATAAACACACACACACACACACACAAAATTGTTTATAAAAATGTTTTTTGGATGTTTAAACAATTTTAATGCAACTGATCACAGAATTTTATGGATTTTATCAAATAGTTTTAAAATTTTCACAAGAATTGATAGTATAATTCTTTAGGATTAATCCTTAGTATATGGAAGGATCAAAGTATGCTGTCATTACCTTAACAGTGTTACTTTCAAAACTTAATTAAACAAATTGTGATAAACTTGGCATCAAAACTTAGTTTATAATTCATATTTTAACTTTGTATAAATTTTAATTTTGAAAGGAAGTGTTTAAATAAATTTTAAATTTTTTGTATTACATGATGCTTCTTTGCTCCAAATTGACCATTTTAGAATTTTTTTCTACCCGTAAAGGATCTTCTAAGTTTGGCATAAATTACTCACTTATAATGTAGATATTTCTAAGCCATAATTTAAATATATAACCTTCAATCTTTTTGCTTTACTGAGATATAAACCAGAAAGTCAATCTTACATGCCTTGCTCTCCTATCACACCTTGTCTTTCAGAAAATGTCAATTATACTTTCTGATAGTTGTTATACGACTATTTATAACCAATATTTTAACTTGTTAATTTTTATAAGACATATCTATCTTGTTTTGATGATAGTTCTTAAGTTATTTGTCATTAAATTCATTGTTTGCTGTTGCCAATTCGCTAACTAAAAGAATTATTATAACCCACTTATAGCCTGGTTAGAAATCCAGTAAAATTATAATAGTTTTAGGACATTGTATTTTATGTACATGTTAATATTTTGTATTCAAAATTGCATATCAGAAATGAATTATAATTACTTTATGTACCACTAAAAATCTTACCAAAAAGTAGGGATAAGATTTGTTAAAGCTTCAAGTACAAGAGCCCATTTGTAAGTTCTAAATAAATTGTTGAATGTATATTTTTTATTTCTTGTTATAAAAGTAACTGAAATGTAAAAATTAGAAACTTGTTAGGTTACATAAGAAAATTTAAATGAAAAATATTAATCAACAAAAATACTTGTGACAGCATGCACACATCACAAGGAAATGTGCAAAGCTTTGAGTGAACAGAGATGCCTTATTGTGATAACTTGTTTTTGACATACTCTTAATGCATCTGTAAAGCCACAAATCTAACTGATCCTGAGATTTGGAAAGTATTAGCTTTGGCTTTAAGATTGAATAGTGTGTGATTATCAGTTAGAATGTGCTGTCATTCTTTAAATAATTAAAAGGGTAATTTAAATTTATTTTGTATTTTGCAACTTTTCATTTTGTTCTTCATTGCCAGTTTCCCTATAGTTAGTGTTAGGATATAGAAAATAACAGACAAAATTAAAAAAGTTTTATTGAAAAATTCTGAGACAATACCTAACCTCCTCACACAGAATAGCTTGATTCCTTTGTGCATCTGACTATGAGATTTGCATGCCACTAGTCTTGAGCTACCTCCCACCAAACAAAATGTGTTTAATGTAAACTATGCTAGTGCATGATAACAATAGCACTCCACCAATACGAGAACGACAAATCCTATTTGTGCGGTAGCTTCCTCAAAGCATTTACATTTGAAATATTTTTATTATTTTCCTCAGCATTGTCTCAAACAGACTTTTTCTTTTTTAAATTGATAAACAATTACATGAGGTTTGCCATAGTTTAAAAAAATTAGATTTTTTCAGGTTTAACTGATTTCTTTAATTTCACTAAACAAAAAAGGGAAACAAATTTTTTTTCTTACCCCCATTGAGTAATTTCACTTCCACTTCATCCCATGATGGTGATAATGTTGATAACATTTGACTTGGGGCAACTGAGACTCATTGTCTGTGGAGGTGTGATACCCATTGTTCAATATAATATGGGTTCCTTCATTAATACTGGGCCTCCTCCCATCCATTCAGCAAACATTCCTTCTCCCCAGTTTGAACTTGACCAGGATGACAATTTTGACTATCTGTTTTCCCCCCACCAGGTTTTACTCTAGTCATTGCTTTATCTGTGGAGGAAACATGAAAACCATACTCAACATTACTTTGTCTTCCCTTCTTTGTCATATCTTAGGGTCCATGTGTACTTGTTTCTCGAACAACTGTGCACCTGCAGTAACATGCCTCATCCTCTTCATCTGCTTGTCTCTTTTGTCTTGGCTTATAGCCATTTTTTATTTCTATTTCTTTATTCTCATTCATTGGAATCTCTTTTTACCTGCTTGAGAGGTGGGCCCCTTAATTTCTTTTTCCCTTGCTAGTGCTTAGTTTTCAAGCCTTCTTCTTCTTCTTATCACCTTCCTATGTTTTCTAGGGGTCCATTGTCTTCCATTGTGCACCCCTCCTCTCTTTTTCTTGAGGAATTGTCTTGGTGGATCTGGATTGTCTTCTGTATTCTTGCTAGCTTTTAAAAACAGGGTTTTGCAATCACCCATTGCACTGTCTCCAGATGTTTAATGGGATCTTGGCACTTCCTCCCTTCAAGTGGAGCATGGGAGACTCTTGCCACTTACCAGTTCCTAGCCATTGGAGTGGTGGACCTCTGAGAGTTCCTCTCTGATTATGTACATCACAATATGATGGGAAGTAGGGTAGTGGTGGCACTTATCTTTGTTGGTTGGGTTACCCCTCAAATACCTAGTGTGCCCTTGTCTTGCTGCAGGATGGGTTCATCTTCCCTGTCTTTTTCTGTCCAGTTGAGTTGAGGCCAAACACACACCATATGGACTGATTGCACCCTAACAACGCTACAGTTTTTGGCTCACTGACAGTTTTTGTGTGTGTTCTCTGTAAATATTCTGCCCATCTCTGTGACATTTGGGATTCTTTTGCCTTTCTTTCCAAGCAAAGAGTATACCTTGGTTGAGATGAGACACAGTCTTCCATAGGTGTGCCCTCATGGAGCTCCTGCCATCAGGTGTCACACTTCATGGGCTTTTTCTTTGTGCACTTTCTGAAGGGAGCTCGTCTAGGTTTAATGTTTGCACCAGGCCCTTCACCATTTCAATATGGGATTCTAGCTATTTTTTGTAAAGAGGTGAGGTATTAAGATTTCCTTACCTGAAAATGTATTTCTGATACTCACACAAAAATTCCCACGTGTCTTCTTCAATCCTGGTGCACTTTCTTCTTGCCTCACCTAAGAATAAAGTTATTTAAAGTACAAATGCATAATGGGAGCTACTGTCTTCTTCAATCCTGGTGCACTTTCTTCTTGCCTCATGTAAGAATGAAGTTATTTCAAGTACAAATGCATAATGGGAGCTACTGTGCAAGGAGTTTGTGTTACCCTCCTATTAGTGGAGTTCTGTCTTCGCATGTTGATGTTATCATGCACTAGTGCACTTCATGTTAAGCACATTTTTAGATGGAAGGTAATTCTTTGATCTCCAAATCCATCTGATGTTCTTTACCAGTTCTTGCATTGAAGTCTTTAATTAAACCAAAAATAAAAAATTGGGAATTTAAAAATCTGTATATAGGAATCATAAAATAGTAATGAAACAAGGTTAGAGATACTTTAGACATTATTTACTCAAACTACAAATCCCTATTTTGACTTCACCAAATATATTTCTAGGTAACAGCATGGATCCAAAATATGGGTTTGTAGTTTGAGTAAATAATGTCTACAGTATCTTCAGCCGTGTTTTCTTACTGTTTTTTTTATGTTCCTTATTTGTAGGTTTCTAAATTCCCATTTTTTGTTTATGTTGTTTTAATTAGACTTCAATGCAAGAACTGGTAACAAACATCAAATGGATTTGGGGATTAAAAAATGAGAAGAGGAATGGACTCTAGAGAGGAAATATGAAGATGAAATCTCAAATACTGAGGGGAAAAAAATTGGTGCAATGATGAAGGATATGTAATTTTAAGTGGCTGAACCAAAGGTAACTCTGAAGAGAACCTGACCTATGTTGGAAGTGGAAGAGGCTCAATCATTGACTATGTCAACACAAAGAATGACACACAAAATTATGTTTTTGATAATGTATATTATAGAAAGAATCGATTTGACCATCTTCAAATTGAAATGAGGTTGAAAATTAAAGATGAGTTTGTAGCTAACCTGTTGTGTGATTGATAGAAAATGAAAAATGAAAGAGATTTTTTAATAAGAGTGCTGAGGAAATTAGGATCAAACATAAGACAAGAACTACAAGGAGCATTATGAGGATAGCAAATACAAGCAGAAGAAGAGATTGGTGAGAAAATTACTAAAACAATTTAGGAAAACAAGAAAAGAAGCTGGTAGGACTCATTATATTATAGTGAGAAGAAATTTCAGTTAGAGATATTTGGAAATGCAAAATCAGAAGAAAAAAAAGATTTGGAAGGAAATCAAGAATAATCAAGTATAGTAAACTCTTCTGGCAACATGTTAATAAGTTCAGAGAGCAAGCTAAGAAGCAAGGGTTTAGAATAACTGCACACCAGTGGAGGAAATACTTTGTGCTGTTATTAGGAGAAGAGACAAGTAGCAATAATTGGTGGCAAGAACTCCAACACAAATTATTGCCATTGGAAAATAACAAACTGGATGCTGCATTCGAACGAGATTAATTGATTAACTCAATTAAAAAATTGAAGAATGGCAAATTGCTGGGTGAGAACATGAAAATTGACAAATTTTACAAGGCTTTTATGCAGGAAATGAGAGAGGATCTTTTGCAACTACTCAATGAGATCTGGAAGGGTGGTATCTGCTCTGACATTTGGAGGGATAGACTAATTTGCCCATTCAACAAAACTGGCACAAAAGGCACTACAAAGAATTATAGAGGAAGCATGTTACTTAATGCTATGTATAAGATATTTCCCAACATGATGACTATACATCTTGCAGACTGGCTCAAAACAGAAAACCAAGCAGGATTCAGGATAAATTACGTAACATGAGACAACATTTTTGTGTTGAATACATTAATTAAAATTAAGCTAAGACGAACAGGAGGAAAATTGTACGCATGATTTATTGACTTTAGAGCAGTTTTTGATAAAGTCAATAGGAAGAAGCTATGCAAAAAGATCTGGATGAAAGTACAGAATGATCAAGAGTATTTATAAAGAAACAAGGAATGTCATCATTTCACCAAAAGGACAATCGGATAAGTTTTGGACTTCAAAAACAGTGAGAAAAGGATGCCCGTTAAGCCCAGTGTTATTTAATCTTTTTATCAATATTTAGGAAGATGAACAGATCACAAGGAATAATGGAGGAACTGTTATTGGAAATAAAAAAAAAATAACTGATCTTAAGTGAAGGGAAGGATAAATGTCTCATTTTATATTGACATTTTGGACAATGCTGCACTAACATCTTTGATGCAACACTACATAAGTGTCCTTACATCTAATAACATGAAAACATGCCTTGCTATACTGCTTTATCTGTTTATAGGAATTTGTGTGAAAACAACAACATTGAAAACCTGTAGGGGTTAGCACAGAACCCTTACTTAAATGCAATTGAATGACTTTGGAATACCACTCGAGAGCCAGGGTTAACAGAACACAATCCACTAACGAACTGATACTTGCTCTTAAGGAGTAATGGTGCAATATTACTCATGATATTTACCAACATTAAGTACAAGGTGTTAGTGACAGGCTTCAAGCTGTGATTGTTGCCAAAAGTGGACCAACACCCTATTAGAAATTTAATAAAGGATTATAATGTATTTGCATATTTCCTTACTGTCCCAATACTTTTAATAATATAGTGTCAATGCAGGCAACTTTCTCAAACAAATATTTGAAAACTGAAGTTTTGTAAATTGTTACAACTATTTCTAGCAATAAATAATTATTGCAATATTTAACACCCAAGCAATTTTGTGTAACATAAACTTTTGTAACTTAAAAGATTATAATTGTATCAAACAGAAATGAGAATGTGATTTCTAGTGAATAAGTGTAAAGTGCTAATAACACATAAGTGGTGTTTTATCTGCAAAGTTTTGTGTAAATCTAGCCCTTAATTTATTTAATATTATTTTCATGTTCAAATTATTGTCATATTATTAAATACAGAAATTTTACATTACTGTAAATCTTTGAATAACATGTTTTGTCATCAGGTCATGGCAAGCCTGAACAAAGAAACCCAAGGACTTCAGGAGGAAAAAGAAAAATTTGAGACGGATCTTATGGAACTTCAGAAAGCAGTGAATGAAACTAAATCAAAGGTAACTTATATATAAATTTTATGAATATTTTGAGATAATAATATGAAAAAGATCTTTGATATGATATCACAAGTAAATTGTATAATAGCAAAATATATTGAAAGTGTTTATCATAATCACCTAAAGTTGAATATGTAGGCCTACAAAATTTGGTAAATAAAAAATTGAATTGTTTTGCTGGGATTTTATTCTTTTTTATCAAATTAATTTTATTGCTTTCCCCATAGTTATATTTGTGATATTTAGAATAATCACAAAACAGAACCTTGTGAAGAAATTAATTTTTTTTACCCAAAAGTAAAGGATTTGAAATGCAGAATTTTAAATTTTTAATTTTATTAGAATGTTATTAAGTAATTTTATTGGTGAGCTTTAGGCATTTGAAATATAGGTTAGAAAGTTCTAACCATATGAGGGTAATTTTATTGGTGAGCTTTAGGCATTTGAAATATAGGTTAGAAAGTTCTAACCATATGAGGGTAATTTTATTGGTGAGCTTTAGGCATTTGAAATATAGGTTAGAAAGTTCTAACCATATGAGGGTAATTTTATTGCACTAGTTTTTAGTGTTTGAAGTTCCTAACCTTATGAGGATGTTACTAGGTAATTTTTATTGCTTTACATTAGAAATTTGAAGCACAGAATATAAAATTCCTTTAGTCCAATAGCAGTAAATTGATATATAAAATCTCAGAAATTGGCCAGTGTTACTGGTATACTTAGTTTGTTTATTAAGATTTTCAAAATTAAAAGTCACAACTATCACCTTAGAAAAAATACTGTGACAATAATATATGTAAATTATTTAGGAGAATTGTGTGAATTTGTATCTGTAGATGGACATTGCCCAGTCGGAACTTGACCTGTACCTTAGTACTGAAAAGACAGAGAAAAAGAAACTACAAGAAATTACCAGAAACCGTGAGAACACCATAAAGTTACTTAAAGAAAGACAGAGGTACATTTGCTTTAAAAAATAATTTCATATGGCAAATAGTGTGCAATATTCCCTTTTCCTTTGTATTCCTTTCCAGCTGACATTGTTTTTCCTTTTAGAATATATGTTATTTGATTGCAGATTACTCAAGCTTCAACCATTAAGGCCTTCCATGAAAATTACCTTAACTGCTTAACTAATAATTATTTAACTTGAGTACCAGCATAGGTGGTGAGTTCTGCAAACTGGTTACCTTCTTCCTTGTCAGCAGTTTTAAATTAGGGATGACTATGCCCAAGTCAGGGATCTCTTACAAGACTGTTTAGCCCATGTGTCTCATAAGATGTCATTTCAAATACTTATACTTATACTTAACTTACTTCTTGAAATTGTACTTAGACATTAATCACCAAACTTCTATGAAATTAATATACATTTTTAACATGTGCTGGCATGTCAACCAATGAACTCTTGTCTGACAATTAACTAAGTCTTTTAACTTAACTTCAGATTTAATATTTAAACATTGATCCCTGAAATTTTGTTTGACACATATTAAACTGAACTGTTTATTCTAGACTGAAACTGTAACTACCAGTCTCTTATCTGACAGGTAACTTTTTATCTAAGTTACTCAAATATATTAATATCTAGACTTCTGTTTGACAGATAGCTTTATTTCATAGTTCAGATTTCCCAAAATACTTAACCACTTGATTCCATGTAGACAGGTGACATTTTACTTTAGTTACTCAATTACTTCTGCATGTGAGCTAGCTAGATAACTCAAACAAACATTAACCATTGAATCTATACATACAGATTAATTAGAATATATAAACATTAATGTCTTTTAATCTTTTCAACTTAACTATATTACTGAAGCATTAACCACTGAAACTCCAGCATGTCACTTAACTAGATTACTGAAGCATTAACCACTGAAACTCCAGTGTGTCACTTAACTAGATTACTGAAGCATTAACCACTGTCTCCCTGCATGTAGGAAACTATGTAAATTAAACATTGATCTTTGAAACATTAACCATTACACTCAATGTTTTTTCTTAGCTAAATACTTCAAATTAGATTTCAGAAACCTTAGTCTTGTCTGTCATGAACTATAAGTGTTAAGTTTGTTTTATCCATTTTAATTGAAAAAGCTTTCTTTTTTAAAACAAAAAAATTATAGATACTCACGTTGATTTACTTAAGATGAAATAGCATTGAGAATGAAATCAAGTTCAGTACATACACCTTATCAATGTCTAGAGAAATATGTATTTCTAAAGTTATCTGTTATGTTTGACTGTTGAACTATGGATGTAACCCTTCTTGTTTTTAACTCTTCTTTTCATAGTTCTCTTCAAGAACTGGAAAGTAGAATTCCAGAATGTGAGAAAGCTCTTCATGCAGTTGAAACAGAACTCCATCATGTAATGGCTGAAGAGGCAAGAATATCAGCAGAGGTACTCTGGTTAATGGATTTTATTTATTTTAATTGAAATAATTTCCCAGGACACAAGCATCTTTGGAATATATACTCAATTGGGGTTCCAAAATATTAATACAAAACGTCTAACTCGGTGTTTACAGTTGGAAACACGAAAAAAGTACTTTTGTTACAATACCTTACCTCAACTTGCATAACAGCTTTTCTTGGCCTGAACTGCCCTCTATATTTGCACATTTTTGTTCACCATTAGCCTTGATATGCCGACCTCCCCTCATGTTTTCACGTGAGGCAGTTCCGTGTTAACATGCAAATAAGCATGCAACAACTCTCCACCAGTAGGAGTGTGACGCAACTAGCACAGCTGACTCCCTCTATGCTCCTTAGCTCAGCTTTACTTCTCAATTGGTGTTCATGGTGTTTAGATGTGTTTTTCACTAGAGCTATACTTGCAGAATTTTAATCAGTTAGTTGTTTTTTGGAGAACTTAGCTTTTTAAAATTTTTTACTCTTCAGTTCTCAAATGTTTTGTTTGTACACATTAATATTACATGTCTTTTATAATTTTTTTTGAGCTCCCAATTATTATTTTTTATTATTTCCACTCATAATTATCATGAGTTCAGTGTTTAATGTTATTACTACTACTGCTACTCCTACAGCAGTTATCCTTACTTTGTCTACAATAACTTCGGGTCCACAGTTTTCAGTAGAAAATGTTATGGCTTTCGTATACTGGCAGTTAGCTACTTTTATGCAAGCTTCAGATTTACCTGAAGATTATCACGTCATACTTTGTTCAGAAATACTGAACAAGAGGATGATGATTTCAACAGCTTGTTTCCTCCCCATCCTTTGCCACACATTCATTTTTTGCTCCAGTGGATGTACCCAGGCCTCCTCCTCCTTTCCTGGAGGTGATCAACCATGTTTGTCACGTTTTGTCCTTATCTCCTGTTTTCTCTGATTTCTCTCCTTCTCTGTTAACCATATCAAGATGATGCCATTATTAAACCCCTTTCAGCATTTGTTACTGCATTACATTCAAAATTTAATTAAACCACTTTACTATCAGTATATTTTAATGAAATTATTATTATCAAGTACTTTATAATTAAAAGTTTTATATTATCTAAGTTTCTATTCATTTACTTCAAGAGAAACCTCTGAAACAATGATTAAAACAGCATTTTTTTTGTATGGGTGCCATCACAGTTACAATTATCAACTTTAAGAGCTGATATGAAAGAAACTATACGTGTAAGTTAGACATTTCCATTCAGACAGTCAAAGTAGCCCCTATTTAGCTTTTTTACAAGTAACTCAAGTACATTCCAGGAACTTTTGTCCCAGAGCAAGCTGTTGTAAAAGTTCCTCAGTTTAAGATAAGCTATGCCCACTTGCAAAGTAAAATCTGTGTTGCTAAGCAACAGTTTTACACTGAATGGTATGTTTATAACCAATAGAGAAAGCAGAGTTTGCAGAATCTTTCCTGTACACTATCTTTTAACTACCGTGATGTTAATGTTGACTACGTAGCCTTATAATTCCTATTTATGTTGATGGACATTGTTGCCCCTAGTGATTGGCTGTTTTTCTCACCTTATACATATTAGTTTGATAGAGAGTGAAATTGCATTTAGGATTTACTTTTATATTTTAGTTAAATATGTATTATTTGTGTTTTATTAAAGTTCATATTTGAAAGGTTTAAGGATTTGATAAATTTATTCAATGTTTTGCCTCATTAAACAATTGTTCACAAAGTTATGAGGGCAAACAAAATTTTGCCAGATGCTTAACCCGGCTGTCTATGCTGATGTTAACGTTATATTGCCTGTGGACACCCGTTGATGTGTGTTGACATAAATAATAAATGGTAAAGAACAGGAAAGGAAAATATAACATTAAAAATAAACTATAAGTGAAAATATAAAGACATGAAATCATGCACATTAGCCAGAGAAGATATTTTAGCACTATTCTATAAAGGTAAGTACATATTTCAATTTCATTGCACTATATGTTGATGATAATAGCTAGAGGAGGTTATATAGTTTATGAAAATGAAATGTATAAACTGTAATATAATAAATAGTATTTTAATACTTAAAATGAAAATCACCTTGGTGGTGAACTACTCAGAGCCCAAGTGCAAATAACTACATTAAGTAACATATTTATTACAAATAGTAGAAAAAATCAAAATTGGATATTTTTCTGAAACTACATACTAGTTTCATATTTGTAAAGAAATTTCATGAGAGACACATAACCTATTAGCAACCTTTGTATAGGGTTTTGATAGGGTTAAGTGAAACATCTTGAGCCCAATATCTTGTTCTCCCTGTCCACCAGATATTGGGAATCATGCCAGTAGGTTTGCAGACCAATTACATTATGGGGTCAATATGCATTGACCCGCATGTAATATGGAAGCCCATGCTTTGGCTTACCGTTGGTCTGAGTTTTCTTTTTTTGACACACAATAGTTGGATTCTCTTCTGCCTCTGTGAGGTCTGGATCCCAATACTTCGATCATATTTTCCCAACTTCAGTTTTCCTGTATCTGCCTCACCTTTTATCCTCCACTCACCTTTAGTCTGAGGCCCTTCATCCTTTCCCTGAGGGGTTTTTGGTGGAGATTTGTGCCCTACTATTTTCCACTGACACGATTATCCTCTTCCACCCTTTCTCTCCAAACATGGCTCTTCTGTTGTTGGGATGCACATTTGTCCTGTATCCTTTTACTCCCAACCTTTTTGCGGGACTTATGTATGGCACTCCTTTTTAAGGCAAGAAGACTTTTGAGGGATTCCTGACTCATTAGAATCCAAAGTCAAGTCCGCCCATTTTCACACCTGCCTTTCCTCATTGGCTTCCTGTTTGTCTAATCCTCTTCCTGAGCCTGTTCTCATGTCTCATCCCCCTCCTTCCTCTCTTTATTGGTTCTTGCTTTGTGGGTCTCCAAGGTCAATCATCTGTTTTTCAACAATGACTTCAGCACTCATGGCAGTCGCAGGGACTATGTGGAAGGTACAGGTGCAGTGGGGGCTTTTGCATTTTGTTACTGTGTGGGAACTCACTACAGACCATTGGATTCTGTGGGTTCTTTCTGAAGGGCTTGTTCTTTGTTTTTCTTCCACTCATCCCCTGTCTCCTCATCCAATTTACTCCCCCTTCTTAGGATCCCATTTCCAGCCAGTGTCTGTCCAAGATGATTCTTGACCTTCCTTACAAGGGTGTTGTGGAATAGGGGGACCCTTCCCAGCCAGTTTTCTTTCCCATTTGTTTGTTGTCCTCAACAAGACTGGGGACTGGCTCCTTATCATTGATCTTTCTCCCTTGTACTGCTTCCTTGACCTTCTTCAATTCACCATGTAGTCATACCTATCTGTGATGGGTTTTCACTCCTAATTTGTAGATGTCTCACAAGCTTACATCAATATTCCCACCTCCCCAGCATCCTGGCATTGTCTATGAGGATTGCATCTATCAGTTCCGGTCTCTTCTCTTTGATCTGTCTTCGGCTCCCTACATTTCTGTGTCAGGTAGTCAAGGCCTTTGTCCTGCTTCTCCATTTTAGGAGCCTTTGTTTCCATGACATGGATGACTGGCTGCTTCTAGCTCCTTCTCACACAACATCTTTTCTTCACACTCTGTTTCTTTTTCAAGAAGCTGCACTGGTAGGTTGGCTGGTCAGGGGCCAAGGTAGAAGAGTTTTTTCCTTCCCCCACTCAATACCTTGTCCATCTCGGGGAAGTTTTTAATTCTCATCTCAACCTTCACCAATTCACTTGTGATCTATGGAGCTTCTCTTTTGGACTGTTTCCTCCTCTCTTTCTCCATCTGTGTGAGAGATTCTATCTCTTTTGGGGATGTGGGCTTTTTTGAAGGCTCTCATTCCCCTCGATTGAGCTCACATGTGACTTTATCAGTGAGCTTTACAAGATTAGTGGAATCTTATTCAATATCCCTTGGACATCTCTGTTCAGTTCTTTCCTTTCCAGCATGTAGACTTTTCCTGGTGGTTGAACTGAGACAACACCACAGGGGATGATCTTCCTCCTCCTCCTTATCTGGAGGTGCACCTCTTCACGGATGCTTCTCTTTCGGATTGGGGTGTACATCAGGACATACAGGAGATTTTAGACATTGGTCTGTAGCAGAGCCATCTCTGCATATCAATATTTTAGAGCTGCTTACTATTCATTGGGTTTTGGTTTATTTCCTTCCATCCCTCCGGAACTGGTCGGTTATGATCCATTCTGACAACTCCACGATTATCTCATATATCACTTGGTAAGAGGACACTCAGTTGAGGTCTTTGTTTTTGTCCTACAGCCATCACATTTGTTTGATGGCAAATTATATAACAGGTGGCCTGAATCTGGTTGTAGATCATTTATTGTGCCATGATATGATTATCCCCATGGAGTGGTCCCATTGACCCTCAGGTGTTTGGTTGGCTGTGTTCACTATGAGGTACTTTGGAATTGGATGCATTTGCCACCCACCTGAATTACAAGCTTCTCAGGTTTTGGTCTCCTATTTCTCATCCTTTGGTTGTAGCTGTTGGTGCCCTCAGTCAGGATTGGGGGGATTGTTACCTTTGTGCATATCCTCTTACCTGTTCTCTTCCTTATGCCCTCGCCATCATACAAGCCACTCTGTGTCAAGTCCTCTTGGGGTGCACCCACTCCTGCTGACACCTCTTCCCTTTTCACCCACCCTCCTCAGACAGCCTCATTTGAGTACACTACATCCTTCTCTTCCCACACTCTGTCTTCACACATGGCTTTTGTCAGGCCCCTTGCCATATGGGTTGGACTATCCTCTCGAGTTGCTTCCCTATTTCCCATTCAATGTGCCCTTCCTCCATGTTAGTTTACCAGTGTAAGCAGTATGTTTACCATCATGGTTTTTTTCATCCTATCGTACTCTCCTTCACTTGACTTCCTTATCTGACGTTTTGACAAGGGGCTATCGGTATCCACTATTGCTGGCTTAGTGTGCAGTATTGTCAGTCACCATCCATTTCAAAAGATTTTTTCATATCTTCACTTCTTCAGTTCTCACTTTTTTTTCTCCAACCTTTGTTGTCTTCCACATCCTACCACCCTCCCTGATTAGAACCTCAATGTCATCATCTGTGCTCTCACTCTTCCTCCCTTTGAGCCCATGTCTTCCTGTTCCTTATATCATTTCTCCTTAAAGACCTTTTTGCTTCTCCTCTTGGCTTGTTGGATGTTGATGTTTAATATTTTTCTCTTCAATGTCTCTCACACATTATATCGCCATTCCTATATCATTCTCTACTCATATTGGTCTTTTCTACCCAAACCTTCGGCCACACATGAGGGTGAATTTGCCCTCACTCCCATTTTTCACCTTTATCCATGTTTCGATCTGGATCACCTTTTATGTCCTATCCATATGGACTGGATGATTTACACTACAATGCATTTCATCCCTCTAGCTGAGCATCCTCCTTTCTACCATCACCTGGATGTCAATTCCCAGGGGTGTTGGTTGAAGCAGGACCAGCCACACAATACCTCACATGTGAGTGGTTCAGGAACCCTCCTCCTACAGTGAACTGGATGATTCATTCTCAGTGCTGTCTTGTCCTGGACTGGAGTTGAACCACCACGTTGCTGTCCCGATGTCAGTTATTGTTTCTGTTGGACATGCACAGGGGATGATGCGGGTCCTTTGAACAGGACATCTTTTCCAGTTCCTGTGTTTGAGATAAATGGTAGAGAACCCTCTTCCTATCATGGGCCAGGTATTCATATCACATTACAGTTGATGTTGGTTGAGGTATAACACTATTATGGTCTACTGCACCCTAGCCATCTTACACCAGGGGTTCCTTCATTTAATTTATGAGATTCCTTCTGTGATTCAGCCCTTATCACGACACGTCAATTTCATGGACAAAGATTATACCTGGCTCAGAAGTGGTGCAGTCTTCCATGGGTGTAATATTTTCTATATTCACACACCCTTTGGACACTTTCTGATGAGGGCTTATCTAGTTAGTGTTACTTCAGTCCCTCTACTAGGTCTCTGTGGGATTCTAGCTGTTATGTGAGTGAAGGTAAGATATCATATTGAAAGTTAACATTTTCCTACACTTAAAATGTATTTCTGATAGATTATTACCTCCTCTCATACTTCCTACCCTTTTTCCTCACTTCCAGTGTGTTTTTCTTTTTATGTTGCTTAATCTCAAACTGAAGTTGAGCTAAGCTGCATAGAGGGAGTCAGCTGTGCTAGGAGTTGTCACACTCCTACTGGTGGAGAGTTGTCGCATGCTCATTTGCATGCTATCATGCAGCTGCCTCACATGAAGGTAGGTGAGAGTATTAAGGCTAGTGGCGTGTGAAAAGTTGAGCATATAGAGGTCAGTGTAAATTGAGAAAAGCTTTTCTGTAAGAAGAAATAGGAATCTATTGGAAATACATTTTCAGTGTAGGAAAATGTTAACATTTTCCCAATTATTAGTTTATTTGAGTGTTGTATGTAATATCACTAAGGAAAATAATAGAGTTGATTTTTCAGAGATTTTGGGAAGTGAAAATCAAATAAGTTTTTTAATGTGTAAAATGCAACAGAAAATAACATTAAGAACTGTATGGTAATATAATTTTTTTTTGTTTCTTAGAACTAAATGTGTCCATTATATTTTAGCTATTTTTCTGAAAATTAATATTTTTGTTTTTATCTGATATTGTGTGAAAAAAACATGCATATAAGAAAATGTTTTACAGTACAAATTAAAGAGGATGAAGGTCGAAGAAAGTAAAAGTGCCATGCAGGCATCTAAAAGCAGGGGAAGAGTGATACAGGCTCTGATGCAACAAAAAGAGAAAGGCATTTTGCCAGGAATATTTGGTAGACTGGTAAGGTTAATTATTTGTTATTTCTTGTGACATTTAAATGACTGGATTATGTATTAGTCAGTTTTATTAGCAGTTTCTTGGCTTTATAAAAAGCAACAACATACAATTAACTTTTATTCCCTATTAGTATACTCTCTTCTGTTCTCCAGTTCTTACAAAGAAACATTACTAAACTATTAACATGCGTTATAGAGTTGAAATAATCTTAACATTTTTTCAAAGCATTTTCACTAAATATATATATATATATATATATATATATATATATACACTTATCACAATTTTGAAGCAGTTTTTCTAAGTAGAATCCTTTTAATAAATGAACTTAAGTTTTCTAACACCTAGTCTGTGTTCTCCAGTTGGTATCCCTTTTTGATATAAAACATTTAATTTAAACTTGCCAGGTAAAAAAATATGGCTACAAGAGATGATTTAATATTCTGATATATTTACTTGACTATTACTTCAATAGCCTGCATGACAGTATTTAAATTCTAAAACCTTCTCTACTGTTAAAACTTGTGAACTTGAGAATGATCTCACTAGTGATCAAAACATTGTACCTGTTTTGAAAATATTCTTGTCTTACTGTAAAAGCTGTAACTTGTAATAGAATAATACTTATATTGAATAAGTAAACTCAAAAAGAAAACTATTAAAGACTGAACTTATTACAAGTGTTGTCAAACAATAATTTTGCTATCACTAAGTTACGTAATGAAATAATATTAACTATGTTTTTAAAGGAGTTATTATTAATTAATGAAGTGTGTAAAGTAAACAATATGAAACATTTATTGAGAAGTACTAAAGATATAACTTGCATTTTGCAACTTAGGTTAATTTATACAAAGCAAAGTATCCTAAGTGAGAACTTTCCAATATAAAATACATACACACATTTTACTTTAAATGTTGTAAAAATATAAAATAAGGCAGACCGTAAAGTAATAATCCAGAAATAATGTTTTTGAAAGAAATATTTGGTTCATGCTTTTAGAAGATTAGAAAGATTTTTCAGACTCTTGTTTTTGCACTATGTTGTTTGGAGTATTAACTTTTAACTTGTTTGTGATAGTCATAATGTCCCACAACATTAGCACTGCTGAAGACCCAGTTTTATTAGAACTGATGACCCTGAGTATGAAAACCCAAAACAATGTTGTTGTTGTTTTAAATTTTGAGATGGATGCAAATTGTTCTGAAAGCAGAAATAAAAAAAAATCCCATACTAATACAGTGGTTAACCTTTGCTTTCTTCTATGATTCATAAACTTTATTTTACATATTTTTTCATGCAAAGTTTAATATTATACAATATTTTAATTTGTAATGTTTTATCATTTCTTGTTAAGATAATACCACTTTATATGAATGAATTATATATGCTAATGCAATAGTGTGCATCTGCAGATCTCAGCCATTGTGACATGTTTACATAGTCGGTTCATAGTGAATTTTCATTCATTGGATAGTGGAATGCCACCATGGTTGCTTAAGGTTGGAGAAACATGTCACAGCTCTCTCTGAGAAAAGAGATTACTAAGCAATATATTGAACTAAATAACACTATTTCAAAGAAGGGAAGTCTTTAGTGTTCTCCAAGGAAGTAGAAAACCTTGCACATCAGAGCATTTAGGACAGCAACACCCTCTTCTGCAAAGTGAATACATGGTATTCCTGTTACAAAGTTTTCTCAAAAAGTAGACAGTTAAGGCTCCCAAACTGGTGGTTTGAAATATACTGGACTATAGAGTATGACTAAGTATCTCTCTGATCCCTAACCAAGGTTGTCAAAAAGAAAAAAAAAGTTGAAGCTGACAGGTGTATGAAATGATAATCTTCATTTACAATTAAACGAACCCAATAGAAATAAGGACAAATGTGTTGTGATGGTTGGGTCAAATTGATAAGAGTGGTGATAAACCTTTATTCAAAGCTTATACGAGTTTGGTGTATCCCTTCTTCTATATTCAACAAAAAACCTCAAAGTTATTATTAACCCTCTTGCTACAGGTATCCTTTTCTGCACATGTCCCAAGGTTTTACTAAGTTATTTTCAAAATTCAATTAAACTACTTTTTTATCATGGTATATGAATAAACTTGGCATAAAAACATAGCTAATAATCCAGATTTTATTATTGTATAAGGTTTATGTTCTTAATTTTATAAGGCAATATTTAAAAAACATCCTGAATTTCAACTAGTATGATAATTATGACATTTGCTCTCCAGGTATCCTCTCTTTTCTAACTTATTTACCACCCCTCCAAGAAGTAGGAAATTTAATGTAAATTACTTATTATAATGTTGTCATTGCTCATGCAAAGCATAATTTTTATAGCCTTCAATCTTATTTGGTTACAAAGCTATTAAATACAAAATCAGACTACACTGATCAATAGAAAACCAAAGCACTAAGCTAACAAATGAGGTATTATATTATGTTGTTTTCTGTACAGAGATTTGTCTATTTTGCTTCCAGTTTAAACTTTATTCCCATGGGAAACACATCATTGACCTTACTGAATTTTTAATGGCTTTTGTCGCTTAGTTAGAAAGCCAGAAAAATTGTGATAGTGGTAGGATATTCTGTTTTTTTTTGCCCTTTTTTTTATTATGTGTTGTTTGCTGCATTATTTAATTAAATACAAAAATTAATCAATGCAGTAGTATCATTATTTTTATTGACAGTTGAGAGCAAAAAAAAAAGACCCAGGTAAGTACTATATTTCTTGTTTTTTATGTGTATTCTTTATTATTATAAAAGTAATTATATTGTGAACATTAGAAACTTTTTAGGTTAGATAAGGTTACATTAGGTAAAATAAATAATAATAGTAATAAAACATTTTCAAGAGTTACGTGTTGTGAGTAGCCCCCACGCGTTATTTAATTTGATAGAATAATTTGAGCTGCATGTTTTCCAAATGATTTACAACTTACATGGTGCAAATGTTACTTGAAAATGGTTCAAAGGGCAATAAAATATAATTGTTACGAGTTTAAATCTATTTGGGGTAAACAGTGTATTTTCTTGTTACAATTTGAAGTCATTCTAGAAAGAAAAAAAAAATGGTAATTTAGACTTATTTTGATTTTTTTTGTAGTTACAAGGTTGATCAAAATAACCAACTTTGTATAGAGTTAGGGTAGAGAAAATAACAGGTAAAATATAAAGTTTTACTGAATTTTATTTAGATGGTTTTAGAGATTATGGAAATGAAATTTCAGATTTTTCAGATGAAGAAAAGTATTTTTAATCTTAACATGAAAATCACTTTGCACTCAGAGCAGTCAACACTTTGACTCCATATATTCATGGAGAAGTTTTTAGTGAAAATACTTCATTAAAAATTCAGATTTTTTGTCTACAAAAGACATAATGCTTTCTAAACTCTTGAGAAATTTCCTGAAGATACATAAAACATGTTATAGTTTATAGTATGAAAACTCTAAAGTTCAATTTTTAGGTGAGCCTATTATAAGATAGTTAAGTAAAAATCCAAAAATTAAAGCTTATAAAGTTAATGCAAGAACTGTGGTTTATTCCTGTAAACACTACATTCTAAAATATACCAAATCCATGTTCATTTGAAGTTAAATCTATGCTGCTGTTACTTTTATAAGGGAAACAAAAGTAATGTTCAAACCACTAATATCAGATTCAAGGTTAATATTAAACACTACTAAATGCCACACTTTAAAGTTTTACTATATTAAAGTAAAAGGTCTAAAGTTAACAAGTTAAAGTCACAAAAGGTTCAAAAATTACTCCAGCATAATAAAAGCTGGCTTTATATACAAAAATGTATAGCACTAAAAAAGCCAGGATTGCACATGAACACACCTCCCATACATAATCTTTGTCCACTGTGAATCAAATACTAGGGTGTGGCAGCCCCTGACTATTATCTGATTTACAAACTGAAGATAGCTTTCCATTTCTGGACATCACCCATATCTTCCCTGAGAGAAATTTTATTGAGTTCCATTTAGTAAACACATTATGGATGTGCCAAAAACAGAGAAGTTGAAATGTTTACTTGAGCAACTCGTCCAAACTGGAAACTTGGGAATACACAATAATTTTAATAAGTTTTACATCTTGACGAGGTATTAAACACATGATATTGTCCTGTACAACAAAAGTTATTATTATATAAGAGAAAAATTGCATTGAAACTGAACTTGTGATACTGTTAACAACATAATAAGCAAGGATTTTGAAGTTAATACAGAAATGCATTTTATAAGTTCACAAAGTGCCAGCCACATCTTCAACTCAATAGGAATTTTACGAAAAGTATGGCCAAAAGAAACTGTAATTCTATTAGCTTTATTTGATCAAATACCTGTCAAAAAGCTTGATACATTTCCTATAGACCTTTCTGCCTTTGGTCTGCTCAAACTTCAACTTGGTAGCTTAGATCCACATACAGTTTGGGCTTGAGGAGAGGTTTTTTTTTTTTTATGTTGTGTGATCTAAGATTGGTCTTGCCATTCTTTACAGAAGTTTGTTACCTTAGAAATTCTTTATTTGGGCAGTTGTGTGTAATCATGGTAATAATGGAAATAGTAATTACAAAGGCAGCATGGAATGTGGAACCTTCTTCTTATAAAGTGTGATTAACCTAAGTACATTTTTATTCTGTAATACTATTTTGCATTATGCTTATAATTATTTTTTTATATACTTTTTCAGTTACATATGGTTGATATTCAACAGCCTTAATCTAATAACAATGCTTAAATCTGTTCTTTTCACCTTCTACCTTTAAAAGTAATGATGCATGTTTTTTCTCTAACCACTGTATTAGTTTATTAGTGAGTGTGTTTTTAGAAAATTTTGTTTTTGCTATTTTCCAACTGTGTTATCTGTTGCATTGATGCTTATTTAATATAGTATCTGACAAACAGTGATCATTGTCAAACATTTATTAAATGCTAGGATTGTGTTGAATATGCATTAGATACCAGTTATTGAATAAACAGTTGTTGTAAATATGCTTTGTATCTTTATGCAGGATTTTATTATATCATACAGTGACTTTGAAGAAATGATTATATTATTTTGAGCAACAGTAGCTGAAAAAATGTTTTGTACATTTATGCATGTAGAATAGTTTATGAAATGCAGTTGTGAACTATAAATGTTTATTATGAAATATTGATGTAAAAGTTAGGAGATAGACATTAGCTAGATATGTTACTTCTGAAAATAGTTATAATTTTCTTCTCATTTCTAACAGGGTGACCTAGGTGGAATTAGTGAAAAATATGATGTTGCTATTTCTACAGCTTGTGGACCGTTAGATAACATTGTCACTGACTCTTTAACTACTGCTCAGAAATGTGTTGAGTTTTTGAAGAAAAATGATATTGGAGTTGCAACCTTCATAGCTCTTGACAAAGTAAAATTCTATAGAATTTTTTAAGTACTCTCTCTCAAGAAAAAGTGCAGAAGATTTATTCCATAAACTTTTAAAGACAAACATTTATTCATAAACTAATAAAACTAGATTGTTCTTAGCTGCTCGCAAACAATTATATATAATTATGCACACTTTATAGTTTTTAACAAAATTTACACTATTGTGAGTATAAATAAGGACCTTAGAAATGGTAAACAATATTTGAACATGATATTACTAATTTTTTCTTTTCACCAAAGGTAAAAATTAAAAATATAATCTGTGATGGAGAGTCAGAACTGTTGACATGGGGAGGCTTTAAGGGGCTTTGCCCACTTGCTTTCAGATTCCAAATTAATAAAAAAAAACAAAAAACAAATCATTAATTAAAATTAAAGTTAAGCCCCAAAATAATAATTGAAAAAAATTATTTCTCTAAATTTCTAAATGGATATGTATAATAGCCAAAATAATTAAATTTATATAAAGCAAACTGGAAGGAGAGTAATTTAACAGTTTGTCTTTCACTGGTGGCTTTTAGCATGTTTACCATCAGGAAAAGTTTGAATGATTGTACTTCGCAGGTTATTAGAAAATACTTTTGTTTGGACATTTTGCTTTTAAGTAAATTTTGTAGTGCAAAATTGATAAAACCAAATGTTTAGGTTCTATAGTACAAAAAAGAATAAAGTTGCATTTTGGGTTGTCTGTTCTGTAAGTAAAAATTATATTTGTTGTACCTGTAGTTCTTTATTTTGCTATTAAGGAAAAATTTCAAATCAGTTACTTTATTAGACTGATATTTAGTATAGTCAAATTGAGAACAAAAACTGTTTATTCTAGTATGTCAATGAATAAATACATTTGTTCAATAATTTTACAGATGATGCTTGTAACATTATACAATCTTCTTTCCTTTCACTCAGAAGTTCTTATTAATAACATATAAACACTTTCTAATTAGATGGAGAGATGGATTCCTTACACAAAGCAAAAGATCCAAACGTAAGTGCTTTTTTTTATTCTTTATTCATTAAATGTTTTTGTTGCTTCTGTAATTTTTCAATTCTTTCTCCAATATTAATATTTTGGATAATGAATGTCTGTGTGTGACAAAGATTTTCATCCAAACTCTGTAGCAATGATTTTATAATAAAGATTTATTTATATATATCGGGGATTGAAATATTACATTCCCATGTTCCTGAGGAATTTGACTTTGCTTGAGAAATTGCATATTTTTAGTTGAATATCCACCCACATTCCTTTAGTTATGACCAATTACAGCGAACATATTGCATATATTAAATATAAAAACGATGCAACTTTACATGAGGGAATATAATCTTCCTAACACTATCTAGAGGTTTCAACTCAACATTATAGATAGGACATTTATTGAACTTCAAAACTGTAAAAAATATTATGTTAACCATAACCTTTCATTTATCAACAACATATAACACATCAAGTTTGTTTCATTCCCTTTTATACCAGAAATTACCAATGAAATTACTAGCTTATTTAATAATTTGAGCATTAGTGTAAAAACTGTATTCAAACCTTCACATAGGATTAACACCTTACTACCTAATTTGAAAGAACCCCTACTAAAAAGACAAAAATATGGCATATATAGTATCCCATGTGGAAATATATAGGACAAGCATCAGGTTCCTTGGAAATATGATTCAAAAATCACCAAGGTAACATGTGGAGAGGTGAATTTTAAATATTTGCTTTAACTTATAAATTTGAAACAGGATGAAAAATACTTAACAAGGAAATTTTTCTCCTACATCAACCCAAAAATAAAAAAAGAAAGAGACTATTTAGGAACTATAGAAATCACCAAAGCAAACAATCTCTCACTAAACTGTGATAAGGGCCATAGCAATATTAGCCATATTTGGCAAGATTTATTCTCCACTCATACACTTGATCAGACTTGGCCTTTACCTATGATTAGGGGTTCACATAATTTTTCATATCAGGTTCCCAATTGAATACCAGTAAAAATGGTTGGTACTCATGGAAATTGGTTATTATCTTACAACTCGCTATCTAGTTCCACTTACGTTTTATAAGGCAATATTTAAGAAATCCTGAATTTCCCCTAGTGTGAGAAATGTGATATTTTATCTCTAGGCATCCCCTTTTCCTCAATTTATTCACCACCCCTCCAATGTAATTTGATAGCATAATGTGAACTGCATAATCCCCAAGTCATTTACAACTTATAATGGCATGAATAGTAGTTAGACATGGTTCAAAGGGCAATAAAACAATAAAATTTGAGTATAAATAGATGTATATTGTTAAGAGTTTAAAGCTACTTAGGATAAACAAATGAAGTTTCATATTACAAACTGAAGTCATTCTAGAAAGAAAATAGAGTAATTTAGATATATTTTGATTATTTTTTTTGGTGGTTACAAGGTTGGTCAAATTGAGTTAGGGTAGAGAAAATCAAAGTTTTACCGAAAACAAAGATTGAAGTGTATTTAGGAGGTTTTAAGAGATTATACAAATGAAATTTGAGATTTTTGAGATGAAGAAAAGTACTTTTAATTTTAACATAAAAATCACTTTGTACTTAGACAAGTAAAAAAAAAGACTAGATATATTCACGGACAAATCCTTTTTTTAATTTTATTAAAAACTAGCAAAAGTGCACTGTTTTGGTTGGATTATTAGGTTGATAGTGTGTGCATTTTAGCATAAAAGTATAATTTATATACTTTTGTTGCTAAGCCACATGACATAAAAGCCATTGTTGGAATGCATTGTTACCAAAATACACTGGCTTTTCTATATATTAGAAATTGTTATATAAGGAATCACTTCTTTTCTATGTGGTTCTTCATTAGCTTGCCTCATTAAAAAAAGATGCATGCATGCACGTGGATAAGTAATAATACCCAGGTGCACACCCTCATGGTCCATATAGTATGGGTGTAAAATTTCAGGTTTCTAGGTTCTTTCCTGTTGGATTTATGGTGTTCACACAGACATGCATGCAGGCACACATGTGCATGTTTGGCTGTCTGTGATTTCTGTTAGTACTATATAATTATCACTTCTTTTCTGTGTGATAATTAGGGGAAATTGTCTGCTTTTTGCATGTTATTATACTGCGTTCTTTGGTGCATTATTTAACCCTTTCAAGATGGGCATAGGTGAAAGGCCATGTCATCTCGTTTGTTGACTCGCATTAAAAATTATTGAACTACTGTTTCATGAATTTATGTCAATAAGTTTGGTATCAAACTGTAGATTATAATTCAAATTTTAGAACTATACATTACTCCATTTCTTAATTTAAAAGTAAATATTAAAAAACACAGATAAACAGCGATTTTTGTGTGTCATGTATGGTGAATGCAGCACTGGTTCAAATTAGATGTTTTGATATCAAAATACAAAGTCTATAGTTTTGTAAGAATTATGAACTCAAATTACCAATACTGATAAGCTAGAATATAAAATAAGAACCTCTTATCTTTTATATTTGCAAGGATATTGCTCATGTAATAAGTCAAACACAGTGGCACCTTGGTCATCTCTTTCCATTTTCGGAAATGCTCCATTATATACACTTACTTCTATATATGACATGAATAACCAATCAGAAGCTCAGAATGTCCCCTAGTGGTTTTCTCATGTCTTTCTTTTGAACCAAGATTTCAAGTGTGCTCAAAATTTCATATTCTGTTAGACTGAAATACAGCTTGGTTATCAAATGTTTCTCAAGAAAAAAACTTCATGTTTTATCTGTTATTTTCAGTAACCAATCTCTGTACGAGTTCAGTCGATTTGATTGATCTCTAACCACCATAAAAATTTAGGAAATGAATATACATTATGCCTCTTTCATTCTAGAATGACAACAGATTATAACATGAAAACATAAATGTTTAGAATAAATAGCTTAAATCTCATAACATTATACATTTATATATATTTATTATTTTTATTATATTGACCTTTCAGCCATGGCTGGCTAACAATACAAAAGTTAAAATTATGTGGTGCACATGCACTCATGTTACCATATCCAGTAACACTTACCTTTAGTCTTTACAAAGTGACCTGTCTTGGCTGTGTTTCAGTGGACTAGTATTTTGTAAAATACAGTCACATTTCAGTTATTATACATTATATATGTATATAGATTATTGCTATTTAGAAACAAGTTCTTATACTTATTTTTCTTAAAACATAGAACAGTGTATAAAGAAGTAAAGCAAACAATTATCTTTTCTAGTTATGAATTTTGTACTCAGTTGCTAAGCCTTTTAAAATTTCGCACAGGGAGGATATGAAATGAAATAATTTTTTTAGGTTTTATATATGCAGTAGAATAACCAGAAAATCCTAAATTACTATATCTTTACCATAGAATTCCACTAATTTATCAAGCATAGTAACTATCTGGACATTATAAAGATTTCACTTATGAAATTTGAAAATTACTTTGCATGTTGCCTATCCAACATGCAAAAAGAAAAAAGACTTGAGAAAAGCATTGCTTTAAAAACCTTAAGACTTAATAAAATAAATTGTTATTTTGCGTATGAAAGCATTGTAATCTTTACTGATAACATGCCAAATTTTGTTAACATACGCTTACAAATTTAATGTTATAGCATGAAAACTATAACAAGCACAAAATAGTTACAAGGTCGGTCCCAGGGACTGAGCCCATGCCGAAAGAATTAAGAGGACATTTAATTGATAGACAAAACAATGGGTAAAAAGATGTAGTGACCTTTATTTTCTGAGCTACCAAGTGAAGTAGTCCTTTTTGACGTGTGTGATCAGACACGCAAATCTAATTACAAATGGTATTTGTCACATACATAAAGGCCATACTCAGTCACAAGTCACAAAGAGAGAGTATGGCAGCCAAAAGCAATAGAATTGAATTGAAAATGTTTGAAGGTAACAGGAAGTTGGAGATTACTGGAAACAAAACTCTAGAAAGATAGAGAACATACATGATCATCATGTAACACTTTTGATAAAATCAATAACTGCTAATACATTGCAAATATTCATAATGCATCACTTTAAGTGTCCATGCAAATGAACTTATTGGAAATACAAAGCATGGTCACAAGTAAATAGACACCACCTTTCCAGAAAAAATGAAAATTTTCAGTCATATTCACATGAATTGA
>NW_013667062.1:84441-85738 GCF_000517525.1 Limulus polyphemus
AATTTTAGAACTATACATTACTCCATTTCTTAATTTAAAAGTAAATATTAAAAAACACAGATAAACAGCGATTGTTTGTGAAGTCAAAATACTAAATCTGTAGTTTTGTACGAATTAGAAACTCAAATTACAGATACTGACAAGCTAGAATATAATATAAGAATGTCTTATCTTTTCTATTTGCTAAGATATTGCTCATGTAATAAATCAAACATAGTGGTATCCTGCTCACTTCTTTCCATTTTTGGAAACATTCCCTTAACTACACTTAATACTATATATGATATGAGTAACCAATTGGAAGCTCAGAATGCCCCCATAGTAGTTTTCTCAGCATTTCTAATGTGGCTAGTGCTATTTCTTTCTTTTGAACCAAGATTTCAATTGGTTAGATTATCTTTAGTCTGCTTTCAATTTCATAATTTTTTAAGAGTAAAAAGTCTTAGTTACTAAGCTTGTTAAATTATAGTTGAATTCTATGATATTGATGTAGTACTTTATGATATTTTTTAGTTATTCAAATGTATATATAAACCTAAAAAAAAAAAATATTTTGTTTCATATCCTCCACGTGCAAAATTTTTAAAGGCTTAGCAATCTACGTCAAGCAGCAACCGAGTACAAAGTTTGTAACTAGTAGAGATAATTGTTTGCTTTACTTCTTTATTTACTGTTCTATGTTTTAGGAAAAAAATATGTTTAAGAACTTGTTTCAAAATAGCAATAATCTATATACGTATATAATGTATAATAATTGAAATGTGACTGTATTTTACAAAATACTATTTGACTAAAACACAGCCAAGAAAAGTTACTTTGTACAGGCCAAAGGTCAGTTTTGTGTTATTGGATACAGTAACATGAGTGCACATGAGTCATGTCATTGTAACTTCATTATCGTTAGCCAGGCACGGGTGAAAGGTCAGTATAATAAATATATAAAAATGTATAATGTTAAGAGATTTAAGCTATTTAGTCTAAACATTTATGTTTTCGTGTTATAATTTGTGTTCATTTAGAATGAAAGGGGCATAATTTATGTTTATTTCAAAATTTTTATGGTGGCTGTAAGATATTTTTTTCTTAATAAATTTTTGACAACTGTCTGGACATTATAAAAATTTTGCATGTGAAATTTCAAAATTTTCTGATACTTAAAGGTATTTTTAATTTTAAAATGAAAATTACATTGCATGATAGATAGGCAAGATGTGAAAATAAAAAAAATACCTGAGAGAAACATTGTTTTGCAAACCTTACGACTTAATAAAAAATTAGATACTTTGCATATGAAAGG
>NW_013667062.1:85966-105348 GCF_000517525.1 Limulus polyphemus
CTTATAATCTGCCAAATTTCATTAACATTCACTTACTAATTTAAAAGTTATAGCATGAAAACTATAACAAGCACAATATGAGGTTATGACCGACCTCATATTGAAAGAGTTAATTAAATAAAAATTATTTAGTGCATTACTACCATTAAGACCCGGGTAAGTACTTTATTTCTTGTTTTTCATGTTTATTTTTTATTATAAAAGTAACTAATAAGTAAAAATATCTCTGAGTTAGATTAGGTAAAATAAATAATAGTATAATAAAAATGTTTTACAAGACACGCACGTGAGCAGCTTGTGGGTAATGTAATACAACTACATAATCGAAGCTCCATGTTCCTCAAGTGATTTACAACTTATAATGGTAAAAATAGTAGTTGGACATGGTTCAAAGGGCAATAAAAAAATAAAATTTAGTATAAATAAATGTATACTGTTACGAGTTTAAAGCTACTTATGATAAACGGATTTAGTTTCATATTACAATTTAGAGTTATTCTAGAAGGAAAATAAGGGTAATTTAGATTTATTTTTTGTATTTTTTGACCAACCGTGTATAGAGCTAGGGTAGAGAAAATAACAGATGAAATGTAAAGTTTTACTGAAAACAAACATTTGAAATGTATTTAGAAAGTTTTAGAGATTATGCAAATGAAATTTGAGATTTTTGAGATGAATAAAAATATTTTAAATTTTAACATGAAAATCACTTTACTCACGGACTACGCAAAACGAATACTCTTTATATTCATGGACAAATCTTTTTTTTTAGTTTATTTAAAATATTTGACTAGAAAAATATTATTTTTGTACGTCAAAAACCTATAATGTTTACTGAAAGTCTGCCAAATTTTGTGAAATTATACATACTATATTAAAAGTTAGTAGTATCAAAACTATAAAGACTTTAAACAAGTGCAAAGAGGTCACGTGGTCTGTCAAATCAACCGAGTCTGTGTTGAGAGAGTTAATGAATTTTGACATGCACATTTGTCAAATGGATTGAAGTGGTATGGAACCTGTATGGAAAAGCTTAAACTACATTAACAAACTGAATAAAATATAAAACTGTTGGTATAGGATAAAAGTTTTGTATCTTTTACAGGGCTTGACATAGCCTGTTTCCCAACATCCCAGAAATGCCTTAAATGCTTCCCAGAACACTTGAAACTTCTATATAGATGTTTAAAAATTCAGAAAATAGCTAAAATGGGATAGAAAAAATATATCATTTAAAAAAAATGCTTCACCACTGTTAACATGGCATCATCAGGTACTTATCACAACTAACCACAACAGTTAAATACACCCAATTGGTGTAATAATAATATAAACATATTCCTTGTGTTTTATTTATTAAAGGTTTGTATTCCTTTATTAAAATGGCTTATTTTATTTTATGTTTATTAATATTAGGTTCTCAACAAATAATTTAAAAAATTTTATTTTCACTTAAATGTTAGTAGACAAGTGATGGAGCATGTCCATGTTCCACTATTCTAGTACTTAAATTTCTACCAATCTTCCCCATATTATTACAGTCCATACATTCTACACTGTAAACTACTTCTTTCTCAATAGTAGTTGTTTGAATTCCTTTTTTCTTTTCTTTTTTCTACATTATATTAAACTTTTTTTCCTGCATTGGAAGTTTATACATCCTTTCTGTTTCTTTCCCAAGCCTTTTTATCATATTTGATAGACCGTGTACATAAGGAATTACACAATAAACTAAATCATCTGAATGACTTTTTTTTTCTTATGTCAACCTATCAGTCTTAAGTGTTTTCTAACCACATTAATAGGATAATCATTCCTTTTCACCAATACATTTTCCAGGTAATGTACTCCCTTATCCAGCTCATCTTTTGAACTACAATTAGTTTTTGCAATAGCCAGTAAAGTTTTTATGATTCCTATTTCTTGAAACTTGTGATGAAATTTTGATTAACTTTGATGCGGTGTTAGACTAAAGTCGAAAGAAGGCAGCCAAAGAGGAGGAAATGATTATGATGGTATTGATAGTAGTAGTGGTAGCTTAAACATTTATGTATTATTGTTTAACTTTAGTACTGGAGTATATTATTAGTAAAATGATTCTGGACAAGTTGATGTGGGGAAATTACAAAATGCATATGAGATGCTTAAAAAACAGAACAGGTGTTTTCCAAGGTTGTATTGAGTCTTGCTTTAAAACACATTTTCTGTATTTACAGGTACAAAAAGCTGGTAGACATATTTGTTAAGTATTTTTAATAACTAATTTTGTATACCCTAGTCCTGAGAATGTTCCTAGACTTTTTGATTTGATTGAAGTGAAAGACACCCGAGTTTTGCCTGCTTTTTATTTTGCTTTACGTGATACACTGGTTGCAAACAACTTAGAACAGGCAACTCGTATTGGTCTGCAAGGAAAGAAAAGACACAGAGTAGTGACATTAAAAGGAGAACTCATTGATTTATCAGGTTAGTGTGAACACTAAATTTTAAATTGTATTACTAAGCACTATTCATGTGTACAGTATAAGAAAATATCATTCTTAATTTTTGCAGTTAATGTACTAAATTTTATGTTTGATTATTTAATGTGATAAAAGATTCAGATATATGATTATGTAAAGCTTAACAACCAAAACGAGAAGATATTTATAGCATCTGCTATAAATATCTCAACTAATATATTCTAATATTTGCCACATTCCAGTAGTAAAATATATTGTTGAATTATTACTATTGGACTAAAGTATAGCTCCCTCTAGCTGCTTTTTTTTAGTTATTTAATTTGTGTTTAGCTAAATTCAATTGTCTAGTTGTGTAAAGATTTGAAAGCTTAACAAATTTTTTAATAATAGGAACCATGAGTGGTGGTGGTGGAAAAGCTGCTTCTGGAAGAATGGGAACTGCTGCTGTCAATTCAGACATTACTCCTGATGAACTTACAGCTATGATTACTAAACTAGAAGAGATGAGAAAGATAACTGAAGATCTTAAGGAAAGGAAGATAATGCTGGAAGAGAAGATGGAACAACTAAACAAAGAACTTGTTGCATTACGCCATTCTGAACAAAAGCATAGACTGGAGGTAGAGGTAAGAATGACTCAAGTATAATAATTAAATAAAACTCTTTTTTTTTACTATTTTATCCCAAACAGAAACATACTGAAGATGAAATTGTAAGTCACAAAAGTAATGTTACTCAAAATGAAATTTTAGCATTGTATAATTATTAAGAAAAACAGAAACTGAAAAATAGTATTGTAGTAACAGAAGCAAATACCCATATTAACCCTTTCATTACCACCTTGGTAGATTACACCAACCACCCCAATGTAACTATCAATTTCCATGCTATAAATTTTAACATATTTTGTGTATCTTCATAAAATGTTTCAATGTTAATGTGACACTGTAATATAATACCATTGATAGCAAAACAAGCATGGGACCATAATATGACACCATTGATAGTAAACAAGCATGGGTGACACAATAATGAGATTCCCACAGAGTTTATCATAATTTCAGCTCCAAGAACGCAGTAGGAGAGGATTTATTGGCTTGTTTACAGTGCAATGGTTACAACAAGAATTGTCTAAAGTAATAAAAATGTGGGAAAATGTTTATTATATGGCTGTGTACCAAGTCCAGGCCAATCCAATAAACTTTGTAGGTATTTGGATGTTAGTATGTTAGTTATCCTCCATGGGTGGTCAGAATTTAGCAGTATAGGTGTACAAAGTAACTTAGTGCGAATGAACCTATGTATGTATATATATATGTATGTATGTATGTGTGTGTGTGTGTTTGTATGTATGTATGTGTATATATGTTTATATAAAGCACAGAAATCTGTGTCTGTCTGTTTGTCCATTATATAATTGCTCCTGGGTTGCTGTGCCAATCTCAACCAAACTATGTAGGATGATAGTTTGGAACAAGGGGCATGTTAATGGGGGGTTCACAACGCTCTCCATCCCCCATTATTGGTGTTATTGTGCATTTATTATCTTTGAGGTAAGTTAACTTTAACTACATTTATAGATGGTGCCATGTTCTTACACCAAAGAGAAAAAACTTTATTAAATTTTCTATAACAAAACACATACAGTGTGGGGGAGGGCACACAAATGTCTTGTATATCTAGGAGAGTGCACTAGTACTCTCTATGGATGAATACAATGAAAAAAATGGCCACCATTATTGCAATAATACATAAACTCAGGTGAATTTTTGACTCAAACAGCCACAATAAGGCTGATATGAATAGCTGTTTCTCGAGTTATACCCACATCCTACTTTGACCCATGACCTTTCAACTTTGGTATGCAAGACACTCCTGCAGCCAATGACCATCAATTAATTAATCACATGAAACACTGTGGAAGGACATTAAGAGCTGGTAACAGAAAGCACACCTACTGTCACTACTTTGGCTGCTACCTCTTCCTACAAAGTCACCCTAACCATCGCACAGTGTATTCCATATTTTAAGTACATAGATATTGAGTTCCTTAAAACTTATACAAAACTTTAGGTGAGGTAATCATGAATACTATAATAATATGTTATAAATAAATTGTGTGAAAGTTAGTATTTTTGTGTTATTTACCATAGCATCCACCCCCACATTTTTTAAGTTTGTAACCCAGATAAAGGACGGGTACCTCAGCTTGTAAACAGATAAATTAATATATATATAGAAAAATAGTGATTTTTAGTACTTATGATGTTACAAAATTGATTTGTGTTCACATGTCTTACTTGCTAAGCCTCGCTGTAAGCTTCATGTATTATCTCAACTAAAGGGGAAGACATTATTTTTTGTATATTTCAAAGAAAACCAATATTTATGAAATTACTATACTGTTATGTATAAAATTGCTAATTTATCTCACTTTCTATCTAAGCTATATGTGGGTTAAAAAAAATCTATTTCTGTTTAGAGCAATGACTTAGTCAACAGACTAAGTAAAACATTTCTAGTAAAACTGTAACTTTCCCATTTAACCCAATTACAATAGACTGTCAGATTTACCTAACTTGGAATGTGCTCTTTCTGTTGGTTATAAATATGCACTTAAGAGAAGTAGGCATGAATAAACAAGAGGTTTCAAAAGAATGAAGTAGTGGGAGGGGCTACTCTGGCGGCTTTGCTAAATATATTGGTATCTAAGCAAATCAAGAAGTTTGGAGGTTCTTATTTTATATTCTAGCTTGTCAATCTCAAAATTTTAGTTTCTAAATCACTATCCACCAACTCTGGTGGGTTTGCTAAATATATTGGTATCTCAGCAAATCAAGAAGTTTGGAGGTTCTTATTTTATATTCTAGCTTGTCAATTTCAAAATTTTAGTTTCTAAATCACTAACCGCTAACTCTGGTGGGTTTGTTAAATATATTGGTATCTAAGCAAATCAAGAAGTTTGGAGGTTCTTATTTTATATTCTAGCTTGTCAATTTCAAAATTTTAGTTTCTAAATCACTAACCGCTAACTCTGGTGGGTTTGTTAAATATATTGGTATCTAAGCAAATCAAGAAGTTTGGAGGTTCTTATTTTATATTCTAGCTTGTCAAATCTCAAAATTTTAGTTTCTAAATCACTAACCACTACAGACATTGTAAGGTTGGTGTAATACTATATAAACTGACCAGTAAGACAAGACGACATGTGACACACAAAAAAAGGATATTTAACATTTTGTTTTTGATATTTTCTTTCAAATTAAGAAACTAAAACATATATAGTATTCAAATTTAAATTATAAACTATGTTTTGATTGTGAATTTGATTGATATACATTGATAATAAAGTTGTTTAAATAAGTTTTGAAAATAACTAAAATGTATGTAGGCACTCTTTGACTTGTTAGTAGTGAGAGGGATAATGAACTTGTAGTGAGTCCTGAACAAAAAATATGTTGAAGATAAGATAAGTAATTTTAAAAAATCTATTTCAGTAATGATGGTGTTACAATACTTGGCTGGTTTTATTAATGAAAACATGATAAAAGGGGTTTGATTTCTATATTTTTCCTGAACGTTTAATTTTGAGATTATTTACCCTATCAATAAGTTTCAGTACATTCAAGTAATTTGTATTTGTACTTGTTTTCATTGCATAGAGACTAAATTTGTTGGTGTAAGTGGCTGGAAATTTTGATACTTTTTATTTTCAGCACAAGATTTTACTAAGTAGTAAAACGCACCTTTAATGTGTAACTCCTACTTTTTATGTAAAAGCCAAACTCTTTAATGTAAATTGTGTTTTCTGCAGTGGTACATGTCATATTTGCCTAATATGTTTCAGAATACTGTAGTTAATGTTAGAAGCAGGCTTCATACTTTCCCATACATAATTACATATATCAAACCACTACAACTGTAAGGGCACTATGAATATTTTATTTGTAGAAAAATAAAAAAAATTAAATATTGTAAACTGTAACTTATGGCTTTTTTTTCTAAATAGTTTTTTTAGCAGCATTATGACTAGTATAATAATGTCACTAGAACTTTTACCACCTTTTACTTATTGCTACGAAGTTAAGAGTTATAGATAATTTTGATGCAGTTGTGGTTATATCATCACATTACGTGTAATATTTGTAAATTGATGATGTTTATTATCGCGTGTCTTTTAAATGTTCTTTTTTTCCTTTGTTTTTGAACTTTTTTCTTCAACTTAAAGAAGTTTCATTGAACTTCTGCTTTGAATGCATAGGGATTACTTTAAAGCCCACAAGAAGGTACATTAAGTACTAATAGTTAGTTAAGAAACCCTTGATAAATTACAGATTGCATATAAATCAAATATTCTATGATTAATTAGCAGCAAACTTAAATACAATAGGTTAAGACATTACTAAAGATTTCAGGATAATTTGTTTTTTGTGGCTCTGTAATTTAAATCATCCTTATGAAAGTTATGTTTAATTATTTTTCTAACATAGGCACTCTCAACCCAGGAACGTTCACTTACCCAGCAGGAAAAAGAACAGCAAGAGCGTGTTAAAACCTCTGCCCCAGATAAAAATCAGATGAAGAAACTGGAGAAGGTTGTGGTAGAGGCTACAAGTGGTAAATGTTTTTGAACATTTATGATTAGTAAAAGCTGTAGACAGAATTTTTAATACATTTATGGTAGTAAAAGCTGTAGACAGAATTTTTAATACATTTATGGTAGTAAAAGCTGTAGACAGAATTTTTAATACATTTATGGTAGTAAAAGCTGTAGACAGAATTTTTAATACATTTTTATCAGTGGGTCCATTTCAAATTGGGTAGTTTCACTGTAGATCACCAAGTAATATTTAAAAATAAAGCCCCCTCCAGAATAAATCCTATAATATTTTCATGTAATATGCTACTGTACTGATCTAATAGCTGTTGTATCATTCCAATCCCAACAACTTCTGTGAATAACATGCATAGTGTGGTGATATGATTTGAATGACAGCACAGTTAATGAAGAACCACAGTAAATGGAACAAACTATTTCAAGACTTGATACTAGAAAAACTAGTTTTGCCTCCTTCATGTGTTTTCTTCAGTTTCGTATTGTCTTCTGGAAAACTGGTCAAATGTTTAAATGATTCCAGAACTTTGAATCCCCTCAAAGACACAGATGGTCAGAAGACCATTTCACATAAAGTATCTTTGGCAGGCTTTTGATTAAATAACTTTTGATGTAGTTATCCATTTTGTATAAAATTATTGCTGATTTTCTATAGATTTGATCTTATAAACTGTTATATGAAGAAAAAATGGCATTGTTTGTGCTTCCATGTATAATTTTTTTTTATGTTCAGAAACTTTTGTATCAACACATTATGGTTTCACCAACATAATGTTTCTCACAGGACTTGCACGATATATAAACAAAACACCTTTATCTTCAGGTGTTATTCTATTTGAAGCTGGGTTATTTTCAGTGGTCTTCAGATCTTTTCAACATAATATGAATGATGGTGCAGATTATAATTGTGCTGACCTTTTTTTTATTTTAATGTGGTAATTTTGCATTTATGAAAGCATAATATGTTACTGTGTGAATTAAAACTATATTGATATGTTTTCATTTAGACACATTCAAGTTGGTAATTTATAATATGGATAAAGAAAGTTAAAGAATCTTCCCTCCATTTTCTTCCCCCCTCCACAGAGCTCTTCACAAGCTGGTGCCTAAGGTTCTATAATTAATGTTTTTGGGTTAAACATGTTTATACTTTATTCTTGTTTTCAGATGCACCCACTTTTATCTTATTTGTTGCCCTCTTATATAACCACATTATTGTTGACTTAAAAAGTTTATTTTTGATGTTTTATGTTCCTTTTGTATCCTTTAGCATTATTACATATCGTAACACATGTCAATAGGTGTTCTCCGGGTGTCCTCAGCAACGAGATTTTAGTTGTTGTCAGAACATTGGGACATTTGCCTACTACACTAAGCCTGATAAAACAAGGCAGTTTGGCTTATATTTTAAAAGATTATTAAACCTTTCTAATATGTATTTTAAAACATAACTAACATATGATTAACTAAAATATAAAACTAAAACCTGAATGAAATTTAATTGTCTATCTGTAACAATTATAGGTGAGAAATAATGCTAAAGTGCTACAGAGATCACAAGCAGGAACAATGCTAAGAGCATTTGACATGTTTTTTATGGAACTCTTCATTCCAATTTTAAAATGACTGTTGGGAAATAGTATTTCAAAATGTGGCTTTCTGTTGGTTACAAACATTTAACTTAACTAAGTATAATTGGCTGAGAAATATCAACAGTATGCATAGAGAGTGAATGTGGCATCTGTCAAAAGTTCTAAGAAATTTATTTCTATTTTCTCCCAACATCCACTAACAAACTTGAAAGGAAAATGTGTGAACAAAGTAATTAACCTAGATTCTTCCTATATACAAAAGCTTTAGTATATTCAAGGCCTTCTCAACTTATTAAGGCCAATTATTAAAACTTTGTGCATAACTAACTGAAGTTGTGTGTCAAACTGAAGTTAAAGATTTTTTCTTGAAGGTTTCTTTTGAAATAAAGGAATTATATCTTAGATCATATAAAACTTTGGACTGTAATGTAAATGTTAATGCTAATTTTATTGTATACATTGATAGTAAGATTGCTTAATTAAATTTTGAATGTAACAAGGTAAAATCTTGTGACATGCGTAGTACAGGGGTATCTGTAATTGTAGGGTTAACAGGAGGTTTGTAGGTGAGAAACAATACAGAATTATTTTTCTAGATAAATCCTACAATCAGTCATTGGCTATCTAGTTTTCACAGGAATTGGAGGGTTAAAGAAAGCTTTCTTTGCAAGGTTATGTATCGGTTACAATTTCATTACACAGTTTTCTTAGGGAATGACTTGTAATTGAATGAATAGTGTGACAGTTTCTCATATGTTACTTTTATATGGTTGCTATATGACATACAGCAGCAACTTGCACAAATATTCACCCCCCAGCAAAGTTTCCAAAGATATTGTTGTCATCTGAGCTTGCAGTAATGAAACTTTCAAATGCAACTTTATATTTAGAATCTACACAATCTACTCCAAATTAAGAAAGCTCTGATATTACGTAAGTTAGATTTTCAAATAAAATTAGAATATTCTCAGTTACATAGGTATTCAACCCCTTTGCTATGGCAACCTTAAATCAGTTCAGGTGCAGAATATTAGTTTGAAAGGTCACAAAATTAGTGTAGTGATCTCTGTCTGTGTGTAAACAAAGTGGTTTAACTTGACTTCAGACTAAATGCATCTGTTCAAGCCACAACTCGTATTGTGATATGACAAACCAATGACGACCAAGGAGCTTTCCAAATGAGTCAGGGATAAAATAGTAGAGAAGCGGAGATCAGGAGAAGATTACAAGAACATTTCAAAGTCACTGATTATCCCTTTGAATACAGTGAATTCCATCATTAAGAAATGGAATGTGTTTCATACCACCCAGTCACTACCGAGATAAGGCTGCCCTTCCAAACTAAGCAGCCAGGTAAGCAGGAAACTGGTTAGGGATGCCACTGTGAAGCCAACAGTGACTTTGAAAAGTTTGCAAAGTTCCATGTCTGAGATGGGAGTCAGTGTTCATATGTCGACAATATCCCGGCCCCTATACAAAACTGGCCTGTATGGGCGATTGGCATGAAATTAGCCATTACTGAACTAGAATCATCTTAAGTCTCGTATGGAGTTTGCAACAAAGCATGTAAATGATACTACAAACAGGTGGCAGGTTTTGTGGTCAGACGAGGCAAAAATTGAGCATTTTGGTCAAAATTCAAAGTGCTACATCTGGTGCAAGCCCAACACAGCACATTAATCAGTCAACACCATTCCAACTGTTAAGTACGGTGGTAGCAGCATCATGTTATGGGGATGCATTTCATCAGCAGGGACTGGGAAGCTTGACAGGGTTGAGGGAAAGATGGATGGTGCAAAGAACAGACAAATCCTAGAAGAAAACCTACATGAGTCAGCCAAGTATCTAAAGCTGGATCGAAAATTCACATTTCAGCAGGACAGTGATCTGAATCACAAGGCCAAAACCACACTAGAGTGGTTTCGAAAGAAGAAAGTGAATGTCCTGGAGTGGCCCAGTCAAAGTCCTGACTTGAATCCAGTGTAAAATGTATGGCGAGACTTGATGATTGCAGTCCATCAATGATCCCCAATGAACTTGTCAGAATTGGAACAATCTTGTTAGGAAGAATAGGCAAAAATTACACCATCCCATTGTGCAAAGCTGGTAGAGACCTATCGAAAAAGACTCACAGCAGTAATTACTGCCGAAGGTGCTTCCACCAAATACTGACTTAGGGGAGTGAATACTTATGCAATCAGCAAATTTCAATTTATATATTTTCTTTGCACGCTTTGCTGACATTCAACCTCCTTCACATATAATGATAAGTTTGTTCATTAGAGTTTTGAATAAAAACAAGTTCATTAGAAAAATTGTTTACATTATTTGTATTTCATCAAAATGGGGTGAATACTTTTGCAAGGCACCGCATATCTCAGTAAACAAAGAAAATTGAAGGCTATTAAAAAGAGACTATGGGTTAGTAAAATCTGTAATGAGTAATTTAAATTAAACTCAGGACATTAGAGAGAGATGATGAAAAAAATAGAAAATGGGTAAGGCTTAGCAAACAATATCACAATGCACATACAAGGGTGATTGGGAATTTATTTAAATATTTATTTTTAACAGTGCTTCCACGGGCCAGGCACCCAGGATTTGGGCTCTATGGCAGATCTTAATATATAACATCATTATGGAAGGAGCTAAAACCTATTTTTAGCTTTTTCAGGTTGAACTAAAATTCCACATAAAGTTTTACAAAAAATTTGTAGATATAGTGATGCTATCGCAAGTTTTTGACTCCCATAGTATGCAGTAGTAAACTTAGTTTTTTTGGTGGACATTCACCTTAGAAGATGTACCTGTGATGCTGTGTTGTTGACTTACCTTCTCAGCCTCTTGGTTAAGATCAAGCGTAGTTTATTGTGTTCTTGGCTATATGTTCACGTTCTTGTTCTCTGTTTTCAGTGTAGATATGAAGGCCTTGATCTTGGCATCAGTGGGATAATTCTCATCACCTTGATCAATGTTACTATTCTTCTTGAACTCCACAAGACTCTGAGCAGGTGCAGCTGAGTAATTGGATGCTGCAACAATTTCAGTAATGATCATTGATATGGCTTTTGAATATCTATGGGTTTCAACTGCAATATACCATGCTTCTTGTACTTTGCTCTCAAAAATGTAATTCATGTTCAAATCTCAGTATCACTTGGCAAATCCAGTCGACCGGGGTTATTTGCTCTTCAAGCATTCTTCTTAGTCTCATTTTGTTACGCTTGTCATTAATGCTTCTCATAAACATCTTGTCAATATTATCTTTGAAATTGTCAATGTATTTCGATCCATTGACAAGACTATATGCAGGTTGCTTTGCCCAACCACGGGAGATTGTTTTGGGGATGAAATCGTTGTCATCGTAATCCAAGTCAGAATCATTTGCTGATGATGCTATTTCATCTCGTTTCATAGTATCAGTGAAATCCACATGACCTTGATCAATGAGATCCTTTACATATTTCAACGACACTGTGAGTAAATCATTCTTTGCTCTACCACCATGACATATTTTGATCTTTTTTTCCTCACCGTTTGAAATGTGTGCTGGCGTACACCACATTCATTGTCTTTTTCAACAAATTCATTCATTGCTTCCAGTGGAGATTGTTGTGTTTTGCGGTTGTGTTGTATGTACCTCAATGCATGTGTTGTGAATGTACGTTTTGTCACAGGTCTTTGTAGCTCACAATGATTGCTATCATTCATCGGCTCTGGTTTGTTTTGTTCATCAATAACATCACTTTCACCATCTGAGTTTTCGTCTTTCGCATTTTCATCTTGAGCACCGTTTTCTTGATTATCTACAGATGACACTGGGTGAAATGGGTCCATCAAATCAACTGTGAAAGAGTTCATGCCAGAATACTTTTAAATATGAAATCTAGCTGCATCAAACACCAACTCATTGTATCGAGAAAGCTTCTTTGTTTTCAACCTGAAGCTCGACACTTTCTCACGTTCAAGTGTGAACAAAGATACCACAGTATTTGCTGGTCCACCATTCTTCTGAAGCACTATACATGGAGAGCACTTGGAGAGATTACATTGTTCTCCATATTGACATATTTCAAGATATGATGCATTGCAATATCAAAATGCACATTACTGCATCCTTTTCTGTCTTGTGTGTCTATATACACAAACAATTGCATTTCAAAACTATGGTGGTAAGCTATCAGAAACATTCCAAATATTAGCGATCCATTGTACTATCTTTGCATTGTCCGATAGAACGTACAGTTTGTGAATGTTTGGATGATCCTTTTTCATTTGCATCAAACCAACTTTGAACGGTGAGAAGACAACGATCCAATCCTGCTGTGAATCATCACTGGAAATATCATCGTAATATGAAATCCTGAAAGATCTATCTGAACCATCTACAACGGGGCGAGTATACACCATGGTTCCATGCCAACTCAGCCCTTTCTTTCCGTAATGTTTTCTCACAGAAATACTCGTGTTCGTACTTCATTTTGTAGTCCATGACAATAAGCGCTTCATCAGGTACAAGGTTATCATGAATTGATTGAATCCTCTGACATTGATTCTCCACTCGAATATGATGAGCCAAAAACAACTTGAATTTGTGTGCACAATTCTTCAGCAGTCCATAACAGTCTGAAGGTGCATACTTCAGCAAATAATGAATCGTACAAAACAGCACCTGACATTTTTAACAACTACTGACAATAGCAGCACCTGCTTCAGAAGCTGCACAGCCAAGCGCTTATCAGATGTTGTGACTGGCTGCACAATCACTTGCAATGTGAGCATCAAAATCATACTTTAAGAAATGTTCAAGCCTTGTCAGCATCTTGCAGGATATTTGCTTTACAGCCTTCACTTGGATTCGACTGACAATGTGTTCCAAAACACCAATATTGTCATATAACAATAAACCAGCAGCACAGTCAACAGCCTTTTGACCCTTCTGATTGAATGATGTCAATGCAGAAACTACTTTTGTGAAAGAGCCATGTGATATCCTATCTGCTGCATTCGGTAACTGTTCCAAATAGTCACGATAAATGTACTCTGCTATTTTCTGATGAGTAAAGCGAGGGAAATCATTGTTTTACCATCCACTTCAACCTTTTTTTTGTCCCCCAAGATAAAGCTTTCACATTGATTGGGCTCAAGATGAACTCGCTTACAGTAATGTTATACAGATCATATTGTAGGTTCTAGATAAAACCCAGACTTCAATTAACAAAAGTGCCGTTTTGGCTGTTTCAAAAGCTTTTTATCCCATCTTCAATCTCTTTCATTTCATTGATTGTCATCGACTGATATAGCAGTGCAAGTATAACTTTTCTCCGAATACATTTCTCTGGCAGAGCTTGTTGAACTTTGTTGGCAGATGAGAATAGTTTTGTATCATCAGATATCTTACAAATTTCAATTCCAATCGCATTCATAAGACCATCTGGATCTCCTGGGAGTAACATAGTACATAGAATCCTTAATACAGTCATGCAGAATGCAAGCAATCGATTGTTCTTGTCAAGAGCACTGAAACTTTATGCCTTCCATTGAGCTTCATAATTTAGAAAGTTTGATGTCGCTTTGGATTTGATACCAAAGAACTGCTGAATTGAATAGACATCGTTCCTGGATGCCTGGCCCATGGAAGCACTGTTAAAATTCTGAAATAAAAACTTATATAATAATATAATTTGATTTATTAACTATGTTTTGATGCCAAATTTATTTATATATGTTCATATTAAAGTAGTTTAATTAAATTTGAAATGTAACTCTGAAAATAGTTGACATATGTACTTTGACCTACCTGTATATAGAGGGTTAACTAATAGTATGTTATTAACATTGAACAGTGTTTTTGCGATAATAACACTATCCAAAAACGGATAACCTAATAACCAGGTGTTTGGCTTCTCTATGCCGAAATTCTCCAAAATAGAAACAATTTCAAAAGTTTATAGACTCCTTTATTTTCACTCTGTTAGAAACAAAAAAATATTTTTCCTATTGCCAGGATACAAGAAATCAGCAAATGCTGCATCCCTGGTTGAAGAAAAAGTTCAAAAGTAAGTTTTCACTACAGTTTTGTATTTTGTAATTCTTTTAATATATTGCAATATTTAAAATAATTCTTACTGGTTTATATCCAAACTAATATGTAATAATAAGCTATTTAAATAATGATTTTTACCATGTTGTAAGAATGCTTTTTATTAAACACTTTGCATTTATCTATGGTAAAAAAATAACAGTTTTCTGTACTTTTTTAGTTCACTTTTTTTATCTTCTTGCACTTAATCATCAACGAAGACATTGCAATGGTGCTTTATCAAACAAATTTGTAATAATCATTATAACCTCTGGTCAATATTTTTGTCAATTTTAAGTGATTATACTTTCTTGTGAATACTTGTATTAGCCAAACAGTTTTTTACACATGTTTAAACATCTAAATAGGGACACTATTACTGCATCATGATAAAACAGAATTTTACAAATTAAATGACTCATTATGTTGCAGAATACACAATCAAATACTTGAAATAACTGAAGGGAAGATAGGTGAATCACAGAAGAAAGTAGACTCTCTCAGTAATCAGGTTGATGGTGTGTCTTCAGCCATAACAAAAGCTAATGTTGCAGTGAAAACAGCTATCCGGTTAGTCTGATTTAAATTATGTAATTAGATTTACTCCTTAGCTCCTTTCTTTGCTTATAAAAAGAAGGATTATCTGGATATAGCATAACAAGTGTTTGTTGTGATACTTGTTCAGGATAAAAATCTGTATTGGTCAGAGGTAGTGAGTAACTGGTCCTAAACTGTGATATTGTGATTGAAATGAAACCTTTTTTAAATTTCCTAAGAAACATCAAAAAAGGAGAAGAGAAAGTTACAAGTTTGGAGAAAGAAACTGTAGAAAATACTGATGATTTGGAAAAGTTGAAGAAAGAGCTAGAAAATCTGGAAGTGAAGGCCCAGAAAGTCATGGATGATTTGGATGCATCTGACGTAAGACATTACCACAACTTCTTTAAAAATAATCTTTAAACAAGATCTAACAAACTAGTTGAAAGTGTAACAAACAAATACCATAAACTTTGCTTTTCTCTGAAGTTTAGAACATTTATCATCAAAAAGTCTTTTGTTATAAACTATAACTAATTGAATAAAAAAATCTACTTTCACAAACTAAAAATATGAAGTTAGTAATGTAATATCATTTTCAAAAATGAACTTTGTAATGACTGATAATATTGTTAAATATAGTTTATAAAAAACTTTTCATTATTAATTACATATTTTGTCATATTCATGAAATATTTTTTAACCCTTTCTGGACTGGAGGAATGCCATTAATATATTTTGATTTTTTTTTTCTGTAACATAGTGACAATTTTTATTAACTTTTAACTTAGTACAAACTTTACTTAAACAATATCTAGGTGTCAACAAAATACTTTGTTAATAAAACTACTGACAGATAAAGAAAATGATTTAGAAACAAGACATGGGATGGTAATTTCTTGGCAAATATAAATATGAAAAAATTCTAAAAGAAAAATTGATAAATTAAATTTGGAACTTTTTGAAAACTATTTTCTGAAATGTATTAAATAAATTATATATAATATTCAAATGTCAATTCTGAAATATTTTGAGTAAACAGATTTTTGAAATAGAGTTATATCTTTAACTTAAATTTTGAAGTTTGATGTGCAGGAGTTTACTTGACAATTGAAAGGTGCATATAGATTATATAGTTATTGTTATATCAAAGCTTTTTTTTCCTGTGGAAAGTTAAGTAGCTTGTTTATATTTATAGAAGACATAATAAATGACCAACAAGTAAAGATTTCTCAGCACTGTGTACTCTGTGTTAATTTTGATTTTCATGTGCAGTATAGGCATTTGGTTATATATGGTTATAGGTGAACAAAGGCAAGATGTTTGGACTGTATCAAAGTTATTCAAAGTTAAACTACCATAGAAAAGTTTGTCTTGGTTTTTAGAGGTTGTGTTTTTGTAATTATTTTTTTTTGTTTCATTTATGAAACTATGAATGAAAAATTTTCAGACTGGGATGAATTTGGATAATATTATTAGCCAGAAATAATCAGGTTGCTCTTTCCAAATGTATTTTTTAAAGAAAACTTTAGATATTTAATTGCTCATACAATAAGCATATGCAAGTGTAATTCTGATAACAACCTTCATTGTAAGGAATGATATTAAATTTCTCTGTCACAAAATATTTTAAAACTTTTTTATTTTGTAGAAAGAAAAAGAGAAACTTGAGAAAGAACTTCAAGAAATGTTGCAAGAAATCAATGTAATTAAAGAAAAAGAAAATAAACTAAACAGTGACCACATTGAAGTCAAGAATGAGTTGGATAAATGTACTGCTAAAGTTCGAGATAATGTCAATAAAATCAAGCACTGGGAAAGTCAGGTATGAAGTACACTTTTTACAACTTCTCTCTCTGTATACAAGATACTGGTTTCACTTTGAGGTGTATGTATGTATGTATGTGTGTGTGTGTGTAATTGCTTGCAAAGACAACACAGTTGTAGTAGGTGTCTGTGATTTGTTGGGGATAAATTTCAACAATAAAGACAACACACAATCCACTTGTTTTGAAATAATATATTCAAAACAAGTCAAACCTATGTACAAAAACTCGTTACACTATTGTTTACCACAGTTGAATCTAACACTTTAATAAATAATTTTCTTTTTTTCATCAGAAGTTCACATAGACTGGTTCAATTACTTTAGAACCCAATTGACAAAATGAAGTATTTATTCTTTCCTCTTTTATCACAATACAACAGTGATAAATTCATTTATGTTACCCCGTGGGTTACCACAATTGTATCCAGAGCTTTAAATAATTATCTCCTTTTTCGATGAAGAGGAACCCACTTTGAGACTAATAATGCTTGAAGATAGCTTGAATGGGTAATGAAGAAGAACTTTAATGTAAGTTTAACATAACTGCACATCTGCAACGTTTCGATGAAAAATGTAATGAAATGTGTTCCAAGATGCGACAATAATTTTTTGACGACCTAATATGTAAATAATGCATGGCCAAGAAAAAGTTATCAGAAAGAAAATATATATATATGAATGTGTATTGCCGTAACAATAAGTACCATTTCAAACACCAAAAATTTGAAACTGCTATATCAAAACACGTTAATTACTGTACTTCCAGATTGGGTCATATTTTTTTCTGCATTGCTTGGTCTTCCATTTATTTTTATAAAAAACACCAAACACTAGTTATTACAATCCTAAAATACACATGTTCAGGTGTATTTTAAATTTCTGTAATTATTTACAAAATATTTAGTTTGTAAACTGTGTGCATTTCATCTTTAATTACTGAAAAGCGGACATGATCCTGTGCCCACCCATGCTAATAACATAATCTGTTCAATTTTGTATACTTGATACAGCTTGCTAAGTTGGCTCTTCAGGAAATTGATGGTGAAACTACAGAACCCCTTAGTACACTCTCACCTGAAAACTTGGAGAAAGTAGATACTGAGACATCTCAATATGAAATAACAGTTCTTGAAGAACGACTTCAAAACTTGAAGCCTAACATGGCTGCTATTGCAGAATACAAGAAAAAAGTAAGACTTTCTATGTGTTGTGTTATATTTGAACTCCTGTTTTTAATACAACCAAATGTCTGGGTATAAATAAAAACTATTGATGGACTACTGAAGACAAAATAGGAACATTTTTCTTTTTCTTTTTACACCACAACTATAAATTGTTTTGTCAGCTTTTTTATTTGTAAAAATGGAAACATCATCTGTAATTTTAATACCATATTTTTCCTGATTACTGAAAAGCAATTATAAAATTATTTCCACAGTTGATCTCTGGTGATAATTGAAGAACTTTTTTTATTGTAAATTAATATATTTATTGTTAGGAAAAGTGGATATAATATTTCTCTATAACAAACCAAATGATTTTCTGTTTAGTACATGTCACGAATGTAAAAAATATCTTATAAACATGAATGATTGGCACTTGTGTAATTTTTACAATTGAGTACATAATTAAAATGTGTTTTGTGATTACACAATTAAGTTTATTAAAGCTGTCAACGGCTCCCACTTAAGAACACTATATATATTGAATGTTTGACATAAAAGTGCATTGTAACTTGTAGTGTTTTGAAGTGGAAGCTGTTGATAGCTTTAATAAACTTAATTGTTTAAAAAAAAATGAAACTTTGCATTTTAATTATTTGTTCAATGTTTTATAAGCACTTGGTATATGTTTGTACTAAATATATTAATTATAGTGAAATGTTACAGGACTATAGTCAATATAATTTATCCATACATGTATATATAAGTATTTGTTAGCTCTAGCAATTAATATTTGATGTATTAATGAACTTTTAAACGTATGCAGTGATGCCAGAGCACTATTTGTGTCACAAAAATATATATATAGTCTCATACTAAAAGTTTTAATTCATGAATCATACTATAAATGTAAAAAACAGATTAGTTTTTAAAATAAATCTATTTAATAGGGGTAGATTTCATCAGTATGCTAATCATTCTGTAGCCTTCAGTGTTTCTAGTGTAAATGTTATTGATAGAATCAGTAAAAGACTAGTGTGCTTTAAGTATCCTTTTTGATAAAAGAGTAAGCACAAATGATCACATATAAAGTGTAATAGACT
>NW_013667062.1:106255-142679 GCF_000517525.1 Limulus polyphemus
AAGAAGAATAGTCAACTATTCGAAAGCGCTCGAGTTTTGGGTCTTATTTTAAGTATCCTTAATGTGCCAACAAAGGATGTGAGAAAATAAATATCAAGAACAAGATACAATATGTGTGTACTAGGTCATTATAATTGCGCTTTTATAGATATATCATTGTATATATTAAAGTATGAAGGAATTGGCACACAATGCTGGCACAATTAATTTGACATATACATAAATAATTAATTAAACATAATTACGGAAATGCAAGCCTAATAAAAGCAACATTGTCACAACAAAAAACTATTTTGGTGCCATGAGGATTGGAATCAAAGTCATTGCAGTTAGTCATTACTCAGTCATTCTCAGTGTTGTTGTTTTTAATATTAACTGTTTTACACCAAATAATGGACAACAGGAAATGTAAAGACATGTGAAAAGGAACAGTCAACATCAACTAGTGTTTTGTGAGATCCAAAGTGTAAAACATCTAAGTCAAATGATTAAGATGGTCCAGGAAAGTTGTTTATTAGGTAAAGAAAATATGATGACAATTATATGATATATGGCTTTACGTGCATTGGTGATCAAGAGTGTCCAAAACAATGGTGTGTAGTTTTAATTTGTGGTGATGTTCTGGCAAATAGCAGCCTCAAATTTTCTCTACATCGGTATCACTTAGAAACTAGGTACCCCACACAACTTGACAAACCTGTTGATTTTTTCAAGCAAAACATCAATCGAGTGGAAAAGTGACATTACCAGTTTTGTACTGAGAGCAAAAACGCACCTGAAGCATTGTACCAAGTGAGCTACTGAGTAGCAAAAGTTTCAGAAGCCCATACCATAACAGAGAGCTTGATTGGTCCATGTATAAAAGACTTAATTCAGTGCATGTTTGGAGAAAAGGCTGCAAAAAAAGATTGATGGTGGTACCTTTGTCCAATAATACATTGTCATGGAGAATTAATGACATGTCAAGTAATGTAGAGACCACAATTTTACAGAGTGAATGTATAGTCAATATTTTGCTACTGTTTGTATGTTATGTGAGTGAATGTATAATCAATATTTTGCTGTTTGTATGTTATGTGAGTGAATGTAGAGTCAATATTTTGCTACTGTTTGTATGTTATGTGAGTGAATGTATAGTCAGTATTTTGCTACTGTTTGTATGTTATGTGAGTGAATGTATAATCAATATTTTGCTACTGTGTGTATGTTATGTGAGTGAATGTATAGTCAATATTTTGCTACTGTGTGTATGTTACGTGAGTGAATGTATAGTCAATATTTTGCTACTGTGTGTATGTTACGTGAGTGAATGTATAGTCAATATTTTGCTACTGTTTGTATGTTATGTGAGTGAATGTACGGTTGAAGAAGACTTATTATTTTGTCATCCATTGAAAGAATGTACAGTTGAAGAAGATATCTTCAATCTGACTAATACATATTTTCAAGAAACTGAAATAGATTGATCTCACTGCCTTAGGCATCTGCACTGATGGGGCCACGCCAGTGAGTTGTAAGTATACCAAATTTGTAGCTCGAACAAAAAGGTTGCATCAAACATTTCTTGGACTTGTGTAATATCCGTAGACAAACTCTTGTGGCAAAATGCATGTCTGATGGTCTGAAGGAAGTGCTGGACAATGCAGTGATAATAGTGAATTTCATAAAATCATGGCCAACAAATTCCAGAATATTTCGAGCACTATGTGAAGGAATGGGTGGTGTACACAATTATCTGTTGACCTTACAGCTTAAATCATAGTTATTTTTACCAGCCACCCCTTCCACTTTGTCAGCTATATTGAAAATCATGTCTGGCTTCAGAGTCTAGCTTATTTAGCAGACATTTTCTCGAGGATTAATGACCTAAATTTATCTCGACGACTCAATATAAGAGTTTTCAATATGTAAGAATGAGATGAATCTATGATAAAGAAATTGCAGTTTTGGGAAAGGCGCTTAGAAAACAACCAAACTGAGTGTTTTGGTACTCTTCCCGACTTCTTGGCAGAAAATGAACTTTGGTCAGATGACTGACACTAAAATCAACATAACTGCACACCTAAAAGGACTTTGCACAGCATTCAGGGAATACTTTCCAACTATGCCAAATGATAATGACTGTTTGTTGTATGAAGTTTTTACTTTTTGTCCATCTCAGGCATGATGAGTTGATCATAGTTTGAGATGCAGTGATGTGGATAGCTCATTGTTCAGCTTAAGTGGTATGTTACGAATTAGAAGTGCTTCTTTTTTCTATTTTATTGTTTCTCGATGCAACATTATAATACACAGAATTTCCACATTCACTTTAACTTAAACACACGCTTTAATTCACAATGATTCATGCACTTTTCTTACAGTCACTTCCACTCACTTGACTTGATCATCCGTCTCTATATCTCCCTGTCTGCAATTATCTATGCCCTCCCTTCTCCGCTGGGCTTATATACAAAAATAGAGAGCGTCTAGCAAATACTGGGATATTCGTGATGGTCCCCGATCTTTCTAGAAACTCATGACGTGTTACCAGCGGCACGTGACTTCTGCTGTCGTAACAATATCTTCAATTTTATATAAGTACCCGACACCACTGGCTGAGATATAGCTTCATAATTGTACACTGACTGTGATGAAGCTTTCCAGTTCATCCTCGAACAAACTGCCTTCAGAGTCTTGCATATAGCACTGGGTGAAGTTGGGCTGTGATTTGTCAATAGGAGTAGCCTTAAAATTTGGTTTCCATATGCCTTTCATGTGCAATTTCCTTTCCAGGAGCCATTGTGCTCATCACAAATTTCAAACTGTACAGTCATATCACTTCTTATATAGCCCTTGTGCTGGTTTGGCACTTTCAGATTGGTTGTTTGACACCCTATCACATTGTGCCATCTCAACACAACACTGCATTAGGCACCATGTTTACACAAAAAATATTACTATATCATATGTAATTTGAACTATATACCCACTTTGTCCTCTGTTTTCATAGCTATGTTAAATGCTGTATGTCTACCTTGTATCTAGTATATTTTCAAGATTATAACATCTTTGATAACCCTAGTAAGACATTCAGGGGTTAAATGTCCAAAAGAGAATATCTATTAAAGTGGCTAATTGAAAATGTCAGATAAAAAGTGATTCTGCAGTTAAACTATATATAGTAACAAATGATCCCAAAAATAAAGAATATTCTAGTAAACACATTTATTTATCAACTCTGGAATGAAATTTTATAATCTTAAATACGTTTTTTGATATTTACCCACTTGAACTTGTTCGAGGATTAATGACCTAAATTTACCCATCCACCATGCAAAGGAAAATTATGAATTCAGAAACAGAAGCATCATTTCATTGTTAAAGGTGAATTTCCAACTGCACAAATATTTTTACAGGTGTAGAATTTGTAATCAACTGTACACTAGGAAAACCCCTGGTTTGAACAACACACTGCATGCCACTTGTCAGCCATTGGCATCAGATGAAGAGCTAAAACATAATGGTTTTCAAACAAAACCATTCTTATTGGTTAATAGACTTGTGAATTATTTGGTTTGTTTAGTAGCTTTAATATTCATACTTCAATCACATATATTTTTTTTTACTTTCTGAATAGATGCAATACTGTGATAATTTGTTTCAGATAGTTGAATTTGATATTTTACAGGAAGCTCTCTACCTAGAAAGAGTGGCAGAACTAGATGCGGTTACAGAACTACGGGATACTCAGCGCAGGCACCATGATGACCTGCGGAAACAGCGTCTAAATGATTTTATGACTGGTTTTTCTATCATCACCACCAAGCTGAAGGAAATGTACCAAATGATAACTTTAGGGGGAGATGCGGAACTTGAACTTGTTGATTCACTGGATCCATTCTCAGAGGGTATTGTTTTCAGGTAGGTTAATCAAATGGCACTTTAAAAACCCTGAGGTGAACTTGTTAACTTTTTCAGCTTCCATTGTTTAGGTTATATATACATGTTAACGGATTTTTTAGAAGCATCGTTTCATTGTTAAAGATTCAGTGGGATATTGTTTGACTCATCATATCTTTTGGAATATTTAATTTAAAAAAAGCTGATTTGAATTAATTTTATTGAAAATTTTGAGCATCATTGACAAACATTATCTTTGTATTTTACCTGGTTTAGAAAAATAGTTAAACAAGGATAAATAATTGATTTTGGAAGCCTTGCAAAGCAAAATTATGAATTCAGAAACAGATCTACGAAAAGTACTGTTTGTAATTCTTGTTCATACTTTGAATTTAATCAGAAAACATAATGTCCAAAATGTAGTCTGAAATATTTTTTGAATTACATTAAGATATATCATATATAGTTTAATTTTGATAAAATAACTTGTATATTTTGTGTCACTGAAATCCAAAGGTTTAAAATGAATACTGAAAAAAAGTATAAAATGTTACTTGATAAATATTTTAATGGTTTCATTCTGTCAATTTTGACAGTCAGGAGTTCATATTTTGGTTTTGAAAATTCCCTCATGATTGTTATGGTGGGGAGTGTCCTGTATGATACTGGGGTTTTGATAGTTCAGCCTTGACGTTAGAGATTTTGGACAATACTCATAGTTAGATAATATTTAGCATCTTTATCTATTATGTTGACACTTAGTTTAAGATTATAATACCTCTGAAATCTGTTGGGGTGAAGATTAGTCTGGATGAGGCTATAAATCTGGTATTTTAGCTTTTAGAACAGCAAATCCCAGCCTTAATCAGGGTAGGCTAAAATCCATTTTCTTTCATTCCATTGCTTTGAAGGTTAAACAGATACCTAATTCTCTTCTATTATTGCAGTATTGTAATTTTTATATTTGAGTTTGTTGTAAATTATTATCTGTAAAACCTGTAGCTTATGTACATGTAAAAAAAGAAGTGATGCTAAGTATTGATATAATAATATTTTGTTTCTTGTATATCAGTTCTTTCTACTGTACCTAAAGAGGGAATTGAAATAACATACACATACTTAATCATAACCTTTTTGGACTTTAAAATTCTATTGTGAGTTATGTAATAAAAAATATTATAAGTTGTAGTATTCATATTATTTCACTATAATTTTTATCACTTTTTGGCCACTTTCAGCGTTCGTCCTCCAAAAAAATCTTGGAAGAACATTTCCAACTTGTCTGGTGGTGAGAAAACGCTCAGTTCCCTTGCTTTAGTTTTTGCCCTTCACTATTACAAGCCCACTCCTTTATATGTCATGGATGAAATTGATGCTGCACTGGACTTTAAAAATGTCTCCATTGTGGCACACTATATAAAGGTAAAGCTGAAGATCCAGTATTTTTAATTTTCTTGCATGATAGAGAACACTACACACTTTTGTTTTTTTGGCATTAACACTAGTCTAATTTCAAAATCAAATATTGATGCATTCTTTAAGTTTTTTGATCCTTTAACACTTATAAATAATAAAACTAGTACGTAATAATATATACAAAATATGTTTATTATTAATGACTTGAGCACTTTGTAGTTTTTATAAGACTACCAATAAAACTTACTTAGAAGTTAGCTTTTTTCCTAAGTTTTACATATAATACTTCAAATTTTAAGTCTAAAACTCTGTACTCGACAAGGAGTACAGCAAGAAATATTTGGATATATGCAATATTGATCTGATATAAACTTAATGTTATTCTGTTTTGTTAGCAACCAAGCTAAATTTTAGAACCTCCATTACTTGATTACCAGTAAATGTAAATTTTATGGCTAATTCACTTTAAATCTGGTCAAGAATCCTGCTACCTTTTTAACTGTAAAATGATGGGTTTTGATATAACACTCCTCAAAAATTCAAGCATTTACTTAAATATTGTCTTTTTGGAAATTACTATTTTAGCTCCACAACAATAAAAGCATTACATTCTTTTAGTTCAGGACTTTTAATTATAAGTAATGCTTATTGAATTATGTTTGCTGTTTTTTTCTCTAGGTGATTAAAACAGGCTTTAATTCAATCCATGTTAGAAGTTAATATTTGGCTTTATTAATATTTGTAATGTGAAATACTGATAAGATTAATGTACCATTAATAGAAATAAATCAACTATATAATTACCTGCAACTCTCTGAACTAAAAAGTTTGTATGCTAAAAGTGAATATTTTCCTCTTTTCAACTTTCCACAGGAACGAACCAAAAATGCTCAATTTATTATCATCTCTCTGAGAAACAACATGTTTGAACTAGCAGACAGACTTGTAGGAATTTACAAGACTTATAATTGTACCAAATCTGTCACCATTAATCCTGCAGAAATTGGAAAACCCAATACTAATGAAGGAACTGAGAAGCCAGTCAGTGAGAAAGTAATAGAATAATTGTTTAGCTGGGTGAACTGTAGAACTTGTGTTGTTCTTCTCTTACGACATTCACAATTGTCTAATTAAAATTAGAATATGTACAATCTTTCATTTATGAATTATTGAAAAAATTCAAATCTGTTCATTCAATGTATTTAATAATAGTTTAGCCATCTTGTAGATACCACTATGTAAAAAAATGTTTTTTGGGCATGAGTATTATTATTATTATAAGTATGAAAAACTATTCAGACCTGTATTATCTTGTAACAAAATTTAAGCATTTTATAAGAAATGGTAATAGAAATAAAAAAATATTAATTTTTTTTCTTATTTATACTTTAAGAGCTTATCAAATTGACGTTTAGTGACTAAAACCTTGGTGTACATGAAAAAAAAAAAAAGTTTTTTAAATTCATTTACATAAATAACCTCTAGAACCTCCTAAATGTTGAATGGTGCACTTTGACCCCATATGTGCACATAGGGTGAATATAACACTAGTGGAAGACGTAAACAAGATGGACAGCTTTGTTTGTCCATAAGTTCTAAAAAAATATATATTGTTGCACAATTGTTTCAACAAGCAGTATTGTTTTCCTTATTGTATATTTTATCAGTGATGATAAATATACAATAAGGAAAATAATGCTGCATGTATTGAGAATGGCTAGAATTGATGTAGCCACCCTAATAATTAGGGCATCACAAAGTATTTAAAAGATTGTTCCAACTTTTAAAAGTGCTAATTTTGATTCACCAGACTGTAAACAAAATAACAATGGCATACACAGCAGTGCAGGACAGTGTGTAATTGAGCAAGTGCATTAGTGAGTCATTCCCAAACAAAGGAAATGACAGATTCAAGCAACCCTATGACTGATTACAATAACCTCAAGCAGTAAAGCAAGAAAAAAAATTAGAAACTGGTTTGATCACACAGAAACAGGAAAACTATTAGTTTATACTTGTCAACATAATGCAAAATACTCCCAAAATAGAATAAAATTAACAACCTAAAGATGGTGGCGTTCTTTGTCAATCAAGGCTTTTAATTGAAGTAGCTCTGGAAAGTACAATGTAAATAAAATACTTTAATTTAATAATTTTGACTTCCAATGACTAAACATGCTAGTTAAAATATGTATAGTAAATTGGAGGGCAATGCCTTCAAAACTGACTGTTCCATATTGTAATATAGTTACTGGTCTTTGTTATCTGTTAAACTTTGTTTTAAAAAATTACAACTAAATCATGAAGGAAAGCATAGTTTATTGTCTTTAACCAGAACACATTTCTAATAGTCAACAAAGTATGATATTTCAAAATATACTCCAGTATGCTACTGATTGCTGCTCACAAAAGCAAAGAAGATAAATATGAATGCAACAAACATAAAATTCACTGCAAAAATTTTATTCTTAGTAGTACTACATATTCTAGTTTAATAAACTAATTTACAAATACAATCACCAATTTTTATTCAGTGTCAACATGTCATGTCGATAGTACTAAGTTTCAGTCAAATGCCCCATTCTTACTGCATCGAATGATGAAAGGTCTGTATGTAGAAATACTAAAAGATTTATTCACTTTTAACTTTTCAAGCATACATTTTAAATGTATGGTACCATTCATGTCAGCTTCCCTGTATGGTCCTAAATTACATATATTGCTGTCAATGTTAAGCACAAAACAACAAGAGCTATCTGTGCTCTGCCCTTTACCCAATGTTTAGTGTTATAAGCCCTCAAACTTACTGCTGAACTATTAGGAGGCAAATCTTTGTAGAATATAACCTCCATTACAACTCTAAAGTCGGAAAATAGTTCAGTATATTTATTGAATATATGTACATTAAGCAAAAAAAAAGTTTTTTTTACTTATATTAAAATCTTTTCTTGGAGAACTGTCAACATTTCTACACTAGTGCCAAAAGTAAAAGTATTCTGCTTAATGTGCAACTACATGTTTATATCTCACGAGTACGATTGATTTTTTGTTTTTGCGGTTTATTATTTCTTTCTAATGCAATGTGTTACACAAGATTTGTGAGATTTTCAGAAAGTGCTTGAATTTTGCTTTGTAAAATGGGTATTTTTATAAGACTATTCTCTAAAAAGTACTTGTACAAGAAATTACTTTTTGCTTCAGTACTTTAACCCTATCAGTGCTGAGCAAGTCTTCTGATAGGTATTTATAATGCTTTGCAAAAAAGTGCTGTTTCTCTTAAATAGTAGCACACAATATTAAAAGGAAAATTGGTGCTTATAGTAATGGTAAAAAAACTTTTTTGAAAGACTATTGTGACATGACTAAATTCATCACACAGTGCCAAAGTTTATACACCTAAGTTCCTTGTAAAAACAACTTCACATAATGTTCACATGATACACCAAATATATGGACCATTTCATGAAGCATACTGAAAGTGTGGAGTCCAAAAAATTTTGAAAAATACATAAAACTATGGAGAAACTCGCAAATCCCCTCCCCCCACGAAAAACAAAATTAGCTTGTAAGCATATTTTATTTTTTTAATACATTTTTGAATGTGGTACTGACAAAAAACATCTTAGATAATGGTACAATTACAGGAACTGATAACATCAGTTTCTTGCTTCAACCTTCAATACAAAAATTATAACTAAAAAGACAGCAAGACACATCACAATTAGTTGAAAACTAAATCAATTATATATGCAAGTCTTTAACACTAAATCTTGTAAAATCAAACTTAGTATTTGTGAGAGAATACAGAAAGTTCCTGGGTGTTACTGTAAGGATGATTTGGCTATTTCAGAAGTGTTATTTCACATAATGGTAAACACAGAGTACACAGGCTACTTTACAGAACAGTAGAATATGGTTTGTTCAGCAGCTGTTTATTCTCACACTTGATCAAGCAAATGTGGAAAGGGGAATTGGTGTAAATAAGGAGATAGGAGTTGAAAATGGAAAGACAAAAGTACCAGCCAAGGAAAATCAAAAAGAAATGCTGTTACTGATGAGGTAGATGGTTGCTCTCTTATATCATGCAGTTATAATGTGATGTACATAAATGATACTTTAATTTTGAAATACAGGTATCAGGGATGTATATTCTTTATGGAGTTCCAATAAAGTGTTATGTGCTAACTAAAAAAAAAAAGATTAATCAATGTATTCACACACCTTTACAAGTGTGATTTCACTTCTGTAAATGCTTTTGTATAGGTAAAAGTTGAGTATGTCATACAAATATTTATGTTTGCTCATGCATGAAATGTTCCATGTTTAGTGTATTCCATTCCTGAAAGCAAGGACATGGAAAATATCTTGAAGTCATAGAAAAGTGCTTGTATTTTAGGTTTGAAAAGGTTTATTAACTCTGTATATTGTGAAATGCACTGTTTCTTATACAGAATTTGGTTTGGAATTTACAAGACATTATCAAGAAGCAATTGCATAGGTTTAAACTCTTTAATGAAATAAAGGTAAAAAATATTTCTCCTGATTTAGTGCACACTTTTTTCTGAACAGAATTTGTAATTTTAAAAGGGTGAAAATAATAGTAATAAAAAAACAGCACAGTATAAGAAAGTGAAACATAAAGACAACATTACTGTTAAGCACTACAAGATTGAAAGGTAAACACCATTAAAATAACTCATTCCATTCCTGGTGAATTCTGAAAGTATCTTACTCGCCAAGAGGAGAAAGTAACACTTTTGTTTGGGAATACACTAAAAAAAAAGGGGAGGGGAAACTGATAGAGGATTCCTGCAAGTTAAAATTAACTTATGCCTGAAACAGCTACTTCAGCATTTAAAATTTTAACATGGTTAGCAAAATATTAGTAAGGTTAAAGAGAATCACAACAACTTTGGTGAAAGTTTACTTTCCTGAATTTTTGATGAAGGAAGGATTACTGCTAAACCTAACAGCTACTTTACTATAGCAGCAAAATCCTTTTGTTGAAACTTCAATATAAAAGAAACTTATATGATAAAAGAAATTATTATTAAGGCTGAAGAAGACATAACTTAAAGCCCATTTTACTGAAGATTTAACACGAAGAAAACAATATTAAAGTGTGATGACCATCATTATGATGTAACCATGAGCTAGGTTTATTCAAAATGTAATGTCAATGAAGCAGTATGATTAAACCTGAAAATGGTTACTGCAATATAACCAATAAGTACCTTTTATGTTTTAATGAGTAAGAATCACAACTATTTATAGCCCAATATATGCTTTTAATGCAGCCATTTGTCCTAAAAAACTAAAGAAAATTTATACGTAAGTCATAGTAATGACACCCAGTTTTATGTTGACAGGGCATACATATATTCACATTAGCAAACATAACCTTTATTTACAGTTCATTACACCTTAAACCAAACTGATTTTGATACAGTACTGTACTATACAAAATGTTACACATTTAAAATAACCACCTTTCTTATCCTGCATATTTTACCTTGTCTACTGAAAAAATTGAACAGGGCATAGCAAGAAGTCGTTTATGGGTTTTTGATCCACTGAAGAGTATAATCCTTGATTCTGTAAAAACAATCAACAGAAATTCAGGTGGGTTTTAATGAAAATGTTAGTCTTGGCCTAATTTTTCCTTTATTCAGAATAACTTGTTGATCCTGCTTTACTTTCTTCTCTTGTTCTTTCTGTAGCCTCTGACGCTCTTCTTCAATTCTGCGTTGTTCTTCCACCATTGCTAACCTCTCTTCTGCCTGAAAGCACATTGTTTTTTTAAGCAACACTACTATATTGTACAAGGAGACTATGTTAAGTTTTCTGCTGTAGTGTCTACAAAAAGATTTAATGAGACTTGCATATCTGGTGCTAGTAAATATCATAACCCAACCTAGAAAGTACAGTTTAGTATATTAATTCAATAAAAATTATGACAAAAATTATATTTTTACATTTACATTGAAATTTTTTGCTATCGATAAAAAATTATGAAATAAAAAATCCACATATATATATATCAACAATTTGATATTCACTAAATGCATTAGTCAAAGAAAGTATATTTCCTTACTACATATTATTATTTATGTAGAGGCTTCTCATCTTTCCTTTTTTGGAATATTTAACATTATTTATTACTTCCTACAGCCAGCTCTACATGTTTGTTACAGAGAATAGATAAAGTAAGACTGGTGATAAAAGTTTTTATAAACACTACATATTATGTTGTTTTCTTCTCATCACGATCTGTTCAGGTATTATTATATTTTTTATTATTTTGTATCTTCATAAACATTAATTTTGGTTATACTATGGAGAAATTACTGCTACTAACTGTACATGGTTTAAATTGCCACTGATGTGACTCACCTCTAACATTATACGTAGGAGTGGCTTAAGTATACTAGTTAGTATTGCAAATGTCATTACTTTTTCTTTATTATAAAGACTGTTTTGTATTGTTAGCTTAAAATTTGTATTAAGGACCAACCTAAATCTCCTAAGCTGGCATAACTTTGAGAGATATTATTGAGATAACGGCTGAAACTAGAGGGGTACTCAGTAGGGAGCATACATCTGCCAGGTAGTGTTGATCATATTCAGCTCTCAAAAAATTTGAAAATGTGTTCCCATGTCTATCATTATAAATGGACACAGACCATTTTTGGCTAAGTTACAGAGCAAAAATAGTGTGAAAAATCAGTCCCAATGTTAACAGATATGGATGTTTTGGATTTTCATCATCTTGCTGTGTTCTAGACCCTCCAAAAACTAATCAATTCTAAGTTTGGGTCATAGTCCAAATGTACACCAACTTTTATTCAAATCCTACTGACAAACACACACACACACACACACACAAATTAAAAATCTGACAGCAGCGTCCTCAAATACCAGATATGCATTTGATTAACACATGTTAAACCAAAACCACATGTATCAATTTTCAAAATACTGACATCTAAAAAAGAGATCATAGGTAACGTCACATTTTTTGTGAAAAATACTTGATTACCAAATGAAAATTCAACTCACAAGTTTTTTCTGAGCTTCTTCAATTTTCCTGTTGTTTTCTTCTAAGATTTTTTCAATTTCTTCACGTTTTTTTCTTTCTTCATCCTAAGAAATGAGATTTTTAGTTGGTAATGCAAGGTCATGAAACAAGAAACAGTTCTTTTGAAATGGCAGGAACTTCTAAAAAAAAATCATCATCAAGTCACTTTATTACTGAAGCTTCTATCTTTCTCCTGCATGTTTGACTAATTAGAACCAGTTATTTTATGATATTTCTTGAACTTTAATTACCTATACCAGGAAATTTTGCATAGGATCATGTAAGAAGATTTAGATAAGAGTACAGAACAGACACAAGTGAATATCAACATATAAAATAGTAATAATTTTTTTTTTCACTTGTAATAGTATTTTTACCAGCTTTATACATTTGAAATGAAGCTCATTACCAGAATCACATGAATTTAAAAAATCTCTACTTTAATCTAAATCTACATGTATTTAATAGATATATAAATATATATATATTTTTATTACTCTAATGAACGTTTTGTTTATTTAAGCCTAGTTAAAAAATTAGTTTATGTTAGTATATGAAAAGTAACCCTAACTGCTTATGTTGGTTACATTTGTTTTTCTTGTCTAACAGTAATAGGATTACAAAAAGACAATTGTGACAAATACGTAGTTGAGTCCACTTCCTTTAATCTTAAAGAATATGAGAAGTGTTGTTTTTATCTTTACATCTTACAAAAACTGAATTTTTCTTCAGCTCTCTCGGAAAGCAAAAAAATTAAAGTTTTTCTGATAATTATAAACAGTATATTTGAGTAAGATGGAAGAACTAAACCTATATATAATGGTTCTTTTTCTTCAGAATATATATATCAAAGTCAAATAAAACCAGTTTATTTAAAACATGGAAGAAGAGAGTAACCTTTGTCAGTATTAGTTAAACATACTATTAACCACATACAACCATGTACTGATATGCCAATACAAATTAATATTTTTTTTTGTCCTGTTCAACATTAGCTGCAATTGCATATACACCTCGAAACATAGCATGTCATTCACTGAACAATTTACTCAGTTACATGCGTGATTATGACACATACTATATAGATTACACAATACCCATACATTCTCCTTGTTTCTGTAATGTAGATATGTATCAGAATTAACTTCTAAATACTTAATCACCCTCCCATCCCACAATCTCATATTTATATAGAACATATTCAAAAAGTGTTTTTACTGGTATTGTGAATTAATATCAAGAAATTATATTCAATCATGAACATTTCATTCAAACAGAAAATTTTGTTCCCATACCATGCTATAAATATAAAAGTCAGAAGCTTCAGTTTAGGTATAGAAAGACATCATATGAAACTTAGTTTGCAACAGTAATATAAAATAAGATCAGTTATTAAAACAAAAAATTATCTTGCCCTTAAAGAAAATGAAGTTCCTAAAATAGTATTCCTTCAAGTATATAAACTCAACATATTATTACAGACCTATATACATACTTGAATTAACCTTTTTTGCTACTAGATAAGTTTAACAAAATTATACAAGCTTATTGTTAGGTGACTTTGCTCACAAAAAAAAAAACTCCAGAGAGGGGAAAGTTTTAAGACAAAAGCCCAAATAACCCCCTCTTTACCACAAAGAAGATAAGATCACTTTACTTGCTTATCACAAGGATTTTACTCACTCCTCTGGGAACTTTTGGTAGAGAGAGAAAATTAAGTCTAAGAAAACCTTAAAATAACAAACTTGCCTTGAATGGTGTCTCTCCTTACCCGCTTGATTCTCTTCAAACAGCTAACAAGTTCGGCAAGGTCCCTGATCTAACTATTAGAATCTTAGCACAATTATGTAAGAAGGGGTAACTGTCAAATGTAATATTACTAAAACATGAAGAATAGTACCCTAAAGTCAAGTGGTACATGAAACACAAAAGGAACCACACATGATATGTGGAATATTGCTGATGTACTAACAACTCACGTGGCAGGGACAAAAGTGAAGATCTCTGCTGTGCTTACAACCTAGGAGAAAAAGCTGCTACAGCAAACATATTTGCCAGAAATACTTTTAAGGAAACAAGGAATATTATCTTTGTTTAGATGTTTGAAAAAAAGAATAATAATGAGCTCAATTACATTTGGAATCTGTTCATATAATGGATATCTTTAAGAATTGAAAAAAAGTTAAAACTCATTAACCCTTACGTCACCGGTGGGAATGTGGCTTATTAAGAGGAATACTATGCTAAGAAATGACAATTTTAGAAGCTAGCAGTTAAAAGTTGCCAAAAAAAACCAAAAGAAAACAGAGCATTGCCAGAGTTTTTCTAATGATGCATTTTAAGCTTCTTTATTGGATCTAAGAATGTATGCTTGAAAGAAAGACGAATATGTAATATGTTAAAAACTCTATATCTGCTATATACAGTGTCAATGAGACTTTTTGCCCAATACTAAGGCTTATCAGGCCAGCTGAGATACAACAGACACGGTAGTGGTCTAAGTGCTATTTATATCATCAACTGCAAGAACAATACCTGTTATATGGTGAATTAGATTACGCTGGTGAAACAATTTATAAATCAGAGTTAGGGAATGGACTAATAACAAATTATTTATTTTGACATGAATGAACTTCACTATCATTCAGAAGAACTGACAAACATCAAGCTAGTCTTCTTGTCACGATACAATTTCTTTTGATAAGTAATCCTATTTTTTATTCAGTTCAGCTAAGAGAAAACCTTGTGAAAACTTCTTTTTACTACTAGCTGAGATTGCTTAGCCACTGAAGATCTACCCAGCATACTCGATTCTAAAGTTGGCTTAATCACAATATTTCTGTATTTTTTTCTGGCAATTATAATGAAGTCACATTGACAATCAATTCAAGGCACTTTATATACATTTTGATATGGGATTTTATTCATTTAGTGCCTCAACGTAAACAAAATGAACAAAGAAATTCCACATTAAGATATTACTTGGATACTTATGGGAAAGGTTTAGAAAAAAGCCTTTAGCAATTCACATTATTTTCATATATCCAATGTTAGGACACACAAAAAAATCATTGGCTATTAAATTACAACAATTTTGTGTCAAATTATTTTCAGATGCCCAGTAATGTTAGGACACATAAGAAAATCATTGGCTATTAAATTACAACAATTTTGTGTCATATTATTTTCAGATGCCCAGTAACGTTAAGACATGTGAGAAAATCATTGGCTATTAAATTACAACAATTTTGTGTCAAATTATTTTCAGATGCCCAGTAATGTTAGGACACGTGAGAAAATCATTGGCTATTAAATTACAACAATTTTGTGTCAAATTATTTTCAGATGCCCAGCCGGCAACGAAAGTGTTAAAGGATGTATTATAACACTTTGATACTCATATTTTAAAATTCTTCATCATTTATAGCTACTATTTCTTTTATTTTGCATAAACAACAGTCCAAAAGTTCACTAAAACAAGTTGAATACAAATGTGAAATCCAAAAAGGCTGATATTCACACTTTTCAACCTTAATTTTTTAATCCTAAAAACTGTAATATTACTTATACTCTAAAATTACATTCCAGGATTATGAATTTCCAAAATATACACGTGACTTGTATCAGTACTGTCCACAGAAAGTAATTAAATTCAGTCTTTAGGCTAATATTCAAATATAAGAAGGTTCAAATATGAGACATCATTAGTGATACTTATGATATGACCACTCAATCCTAAAATAAACTAAAACTGTGAATTTTGGTTGGACTATTTGATTAATTATGTAAATAATTTCTGAAATTATTCCCACATGCTAATTTCATTTTACGTAGAACATTCTGTGAAACATATTTAAATGTAACTTCTTTAGGTATTGGGTTTCATTCTGAACAAGTAAATGAAGTAATTTATATTATGATTTTTTAATATATATCCTATACTGTAAGCTGATTTAATATGTCAGGTACAGCTCAATAAAAGTAACATTGGGTTACTAGTAACCAACAAATGAATTTCCTGTCATTAATCTGACCGAAGATATGGAAATTCTGCAAGTATGCATTGAAATATAATGCATCATTTTGATTCATTACCTCCTTTTTTCTCTGTTCTGCAAGTTCATCCTCTCGACGCTTCTCCATTTCTTCCAACAATTGTTTCTCCATGGCTTTTTTGGCTTCTTCGACTCTCCTTAAGACTTCAGCTTCAATGTCATCTTTACGCTTCTGTAGTTCTTCTTGTACCCGCTTCTCTACAATTTCCTCGATCCTTTTAGTAGTTTCTTCTTCTACCCACTTTGCCTCCAACTGCTTTTGTCGCCTAAAAAAGATTATATTAAACCTAACTACATAATCATTATGTGTAAATGTACTAACAAAAATATTTCTGTGATGTTAATCTTTCAATTTCAGTAAAACATTATAGTAAAGCAAAATATGAATGTACTAATAATAAAACTGGAAGAAAGCTTACAAACCCTCTCAACTCTGCTATCTACTAGCAAAACACACAAACAGGGTATCTGATTTCTCATTCCAACTTTAAAATTCTTTCAACATCCAAGCATGATACTGAACTTAAGAGACTTTGTACATAAAACTCTTCTTCTGTCTCTATATAATACAAATTCTTCACTTGATTTAAATATATTTTAACTATTTCATTTATGCTACATACTTTTCATTTTCTAGTTTACTTATGAATTATAAATTATATCATATTTTTGTTTGTTGTGTACCTCTAGATTACTGATGACGGAATTTTTAAGATTCCAAAACCTTTAATAAATGCTTTATATTATTACGTTCATGTTTTGCTTTATTATTAAGTTATGTTTTCTGAAAAATTAATTGATACCATTATACGTGTTAACTGTTTAATTACTTTAATTAGGGATAAATTGAATAAGTGTCAGTTGAAATTACCTTGAAAATAAAAAAGGATATTTCATTTATGTAAAAATGTAATCGTATTTTGATAAAGCTCAAAAGTTATAATTTTCCTATACTGAAAATGTATTTCTGATAGGTACTTACCTTCTCTCACATAAATAGCTATTCTCATTCAGTGCTGCCCTCTATATGCAAAAAAAATTACACATGCCACAAGCTTTTTATCTTCCCTCCATTGGAACTTACTGATTCTAATGCGTCTCTCATGACGTTTGTGACTCCCTCTGTTCAATTCTACCGAACTATCACATCAAGTTTTGGCAGAAGATGGAAGCACCGGTGTTCAGTGGGGAGGAAGGGTGGGAAGTGTGAGCAGAAATACATTTTTAGTATAGGAAAATTATAACTTTCGATATGCTACATTACTTCTGCTCACATAAATAGCTAGAATCCCACATTGAATAGGTGTTAGGGAAAGAAAGAAGCATCCAAAGGACACTCCTTAAGATGAAACAGTCAGATTATAAGATCTGATGTGGGGGACCTCACCATTTCTGAACCAGGTATACTCTTCGCCCAAACTACACCCAAAAGCCAAGCCGCTGGGAACCAACATCCACGCGGGGGTAGGAAAGAGGATCATACTGGTGGCAAGTCAACTACAATCCAAAACCCAGCCATCTGGTGGGAGTAGGAAAGAGGATCATACTCTCAAGTTGATGAGTCTGGAGGGAATCAAGAACCCCCAATCCATGAATGGGGCAGAAAGAGGATCATACTGGTGGCAAGTCAAATACAATCCAAAACCCAGCCATCTCGTGGGAGTAGGAAAGAGGATCATACCCTCAAGTTCATGAGACTTGAGGGAATAAAGAACCCCCAATCCATGAATGGGGCACATGTTAATATAAGAAAATGATAGGTTGATCCAGGAACTGACATCTGGTATTGAAAAGATGTCTGCATAATAAAAACCATCTCCCTCAAAATTGAAATTGACCAGAACTGCCCCAAGCACAGTAATAATAATGTGCAAGTACCTCCACCGTGACCCACAACATTGATGGAGTAACAAGAATATAAATGAGGGAGGAATACAGAGATCTGTAATACATATGAAAGGATATATGTGATTGGTTCTACACTAAATCCAAAACCCAGCACTAGGAACCAACATCCACATGTGGGTAGGATGAGAGATCCCAATCAAAAGGGTGAACTGTAATTTTGATGGCTCACTCCTATTTAGTTTTGTTTCATATTGGAGGATATCATGCCATCTACACCAGCAGAAAACCACTGCTCCACTCTTAGTTGAATGGTTTCATAATCATTTCTATATTTTGTTTGTTTGTATTTCATTAATCCATTCAGTAGAATGCCTCCACGGTCCACCACCCCAGCAGTTTGGAACTAGAAAGTGATGATGACTCTCAAACTCCACTAGAAAAAACAGGGGAGGGAGGGAACGTGGTGGAGAGTCCAGAGCAACGACAACACCTGAGACAGTGCAATGGGTGACAACGAAACCCTAACATTTGTGGATCAACTTATTTCCTATACATATATACATTTTGAGTTCATTTTTCAATATAATGATTAATATAAATAGATATACGATAGATATAGCATGAGTTAAGCTACAATAGAAGAATAATAAAAGTCACATACATACCATTTAGTTTTTTCCAGAAGTAAATTTTCTAAGGCTTATAAAAAATACTATTGACCTCTACTAAATGCAATCTCTACATAAAATGGCAGTTACTAAAATAAGCACCACCCACATTTATATTGTAAAATCCAGAGAACAACATTTCGTCACATACATTGCTTATCATCCTATGATTTGTCAAACATGAAATACTGTGATTGGAATAACATGGTACTGAAATTGACACCTTCAACTAGGATTGGCTAAAAGTTTTACAACTGAGCTTTAACACGCCCAGACGCTGTTTTATAAAGAAAACAGACTAGAAAAAGGTTTAGATACCAATCATAGATGGCAGGTCCAGTGTTAAAGTGCAAGGAAAAAATGTAAAAAAAATTTGTTTCTTAGAGGATGATTATTTATAGTCTCAAACATATTTTGGGATTTTTTTATTAAACTTCTCTTCAAATTTCATTAAATAATACAATTTAAGACAAATGATTGAATGTTATGCTACTATTTTCAAAAATAAAATCTGAAATCCAATAAAAGATAAGTTCTCTATAATGTTTTCAATTCATAAATGTGATTTTTGCCCTCACAAAAAGACAAAATGGCCCCAGTAGGTAAGGGGTTAACGAGGCCACTCAAGCCACCTCCAGGAGCAGCTGGCAGCTGATTAGTGTGACAGGTGTATTCCTGTTTGGATTGTTCATATAATGATGAAAGTGCAAACCAAGAGAATGTAACTAACACGTGAATGCTCTGACCACCCAACAAAAAACATATGGTCCGAAGCAAGCCTGAAGAGCAAAGAGTAATGTAGCAAATTCCTGTGACCTCTGCTTAAACATTTTGTTTTAGTGCACACTGTTAAAAATAGTGAATGTTTAAGAATAAAAGTTCTAGTCTTGCTTTATACCAAAAAAAATTAATACAGACACATAATATCTTTCTACTGCTATTCCAGAAATCAAGTAAGAGACAAGTTTTAAAACACTTTAGTTTTAAACAAACCTTTGTCGTTCCATCTCTGCAAGCCTCTCTACTTCATTCATCTTCTTTAACTTTTTTCTAGAAGATTCTAGTAGTCCATCCAAGTCATCACTATTGCTGCTTGAAACAGAAGATAAGCGTTTCCTACATTATGAAGAAAAAATTTAAATGAAATGGAAATTTCTATATAATGTTTCTTTTAAAACAATGATAAGCATTATGCTCCAATTTTTTATTTGTACAAGTTTTAAATCAACTTATTTCATGAGATAAGGTTTTATTTTGCACTGTCTTGATTGACTTTATTGTAAAATTGTAAATGCTTTTAGCATTTTCCATTTTCCAATAATTGTTTTTTAATTACTGCTTTACACAACATAAAGATTAGAATTTGTCACATGATGAAACTGAACCACTCGATACAGCAATATTTCACAAAGAATTTTGTGGTTATTTTAAACTGTAACAATAACAAAAAATATCAACTATTTGAATTAGTAATTAAATGAAATAATTATTCCCACTTTGCCTTGCTGGAACTTGTATGTTACATTTTTACAATAGTACTGTTGCATGACTGATAAAGGCGAGTTTAGAAGGTATAGCAGTTGAACATATTAGATCACCAAGTCCAAGATTACACATTTCATACAACACTTTAAGACAAAATATTTTGATAAGCTTATTGTTATCATTATACTGAGACTGGAATCACATGTCCAAACTATTAAATTTTTTATCAATTTCATAACACAATAATAACAATGCTATATTTAAACATCAGTGCAATGTATGTTAAAATGTCAACTTTGATACAACCACGAGTGAAAATGTTGCAAAGTTCCTTATATTGAAATTTTTTTAACCAGAATTTCCTCATATTCTTTTACTCATGTTATTGGTAATATGGTTGATTAATGCTTAGACTACTGCAGCAAAAGCAAATGTCAATTTAAATCCTCATGAGGATTAATTTTACAATTGGAAAAAACAAAAAATGAAATTGTTGCAAAAAAGGATAACTTGTGTGATTTTCAGACCATGATGTTTTTACACTTTTTTGCACTGCAACTGGAAAGTAACTTCAATCTGTCTGCTAATATTTTTGGCATTGCATTTTTTGGGGAGAAAATTTGTTTGTAGGAAATCAAACTGGCTCTACTACTGAAGAAAAGTTATCCCTCCACATGACGTAACCAAATGTTTGGCCCAAAGGATCAACAATTTCCTCTACTCATAAGGAAATTATTTAATGAATTGAAGTAAATTTCTTGTCCTTTGAACATTTTTTTTCTCAAACCCAGGGTATCAGGATATGTCATATTTTCACCTAAGCTTAAAACTTTGCCATTACGATTCATAAAATATTTTTGTAAGTAATAATTTCTATTTGAGAGAAAAAAAAAAAAAAGAGAGACAGAGAGAGAGATTACTGAACTTTTTTTTTTCACTATTACAATATGCAGTAGCAAACTACCTATAATTAGAAATTACACTAAAAACTATCTGTAAGTGGTAAAAACTCTACTAGAAGAATAGGGAATAGTACAGTGGGGAGTCCAGAGGAATGCATCATTGGAGGAAGTGCAATGAGTGACTGCAGAACCCTATTTTGAAAAGCAGGTTGAACCTGAAGTATTCAACCAGAAATGGAGTGACATGCAGCAATCCCCTCCCTGCTTTACTCAGGGATGTCCATGAGTCTGTACAGTCTGGGATGGGCATATTCATGATGCACTATACCACAAGGATGAACCTACAGCTGTCTTACAGAACACTACATCTCTATGGTGGGGGCTATAAGCCTTAAAGATCATACAGTACAGTTTTGATGGTTGGTCCAACTCGCATCCAGAACCAGACCCTTGGGAACTGACATCTACATACTGTAAGTTAAAAGGAAATGAAAAGAAAATACTTAACAAATTGTAGTCGAACTGAGGGGCACATGAGAGCTACAGGGGGCAGACAGTATCCAGATGAGGAGATGCCCAAATGATGTAGATAATGGATGACAAAAGTGTGTGGCATGATCCCCATGCCAGCATGGATGATCTCCTGCAATGGTCAATGGAAATGAGCAGCCAGATCTTGTGAAAGGAGACTTGGAAAAGATGACACGAACCAGAGGCAAGAAAGGAAGAAAGATTCCAGTGTATAAAGAGACAGGAAGGGGAACCACGGAAGAAGCTATGCATGCCACATAACACCTGATAGCCTAGATGGGATAAAGGAGGTGATCTGGATCAGAACGGGAATGTAAATGGGAAGTGGAAGATACAGAAATCAGCATGAAAGCAAAACTACTCTCATGAGTCGTTGAGGTCTTGGGTAGGAAGGAGCAATTGAGATAAAGGAGAACATTAATACTGTGGTATAGGATACAAGATACATCAAGGGCAAACACATCTGACTGACAATTACCACAGGCCAAAAGAAGCAGAACATAGGGCACAGGAAGAGAATGGTTTGAATAATGGAAGAGTAAGGAAAAACAGAACAACATTAAGATTCCAATTTGGTAAGCAAGTGAGGCATAGAGGACAGAGGAGATATAAAAGAATCAAAACAAAAGGGAGAAAACAGGAGAGGCAAATACACAGCAGAAAAAGTAAAAACAAAAGGTAGAGGACAAGGCTGTCCTATAGCCTGCAACAGTTAATACAAAGAGACCATTGTCAAACAGTCATGTGAAGAAACTGGAAAGAAGAGGGATAATGGGGTGGGAGGGAAGGAAACCTTATCATAAAGATCAATGGCATATAATTTGCTATTTCCTCTGATAAATCAACAAAGAAGTGTGGACCCAATTGGAAATAATGGATGATAGACATGTAGAGAATCCAGACCACTTTGAAAGGGACCAGACAAAAGTCACGCAAGAAGCTTGAGTGTGGGAACAGCAGGGTGAAACACGGATGCATGAGATTGATGGAGGAGGAACAAGGATATAGGAAGAGGTAAAGGAGATTATGACTGAAGCAGTTGAAGTAATGGGAACCATGGTTGAGCAGGCCAGAACACAGATTAGTTTGGATAATGGACAAAACTTAGAAAGAGACAGATAGGAGGGTAGACAAAGGTAAAGGTTGGTCCAATCCTGACTGAAGGCATCAACCACCAAAGTTGAAAGATGTAGAAACAAAGACCAGTACAGAGGAGTACCCCAATTGGAACACAGACAGAAAGACCTGAGGATTGATGGACCACTCCATGGGAAGAATGTTGTTAGGAGGAATTAAACTATCTGCAACAAGATTGAGAACACACAGAACATGACAAGCCATGAGGTAAACATGTTAAGTATGGGCCCAGAAAATGAGATCTAATGTTTGAAAACAAAGGGAACATAAATGGGTACCCCCTTGTCAATTGACATAAGAGACAACGTCAAACAATACGGCTAACAATTCGAAGAATTAAATTGTGGCAGAATGCTACAAGTTCTTCAAATACCTATAGAATGATAGGTTTCTTTTTGTGAGTGTAAAACACTTAAATACACCATTTCAACAATGTCAAATTGTTGGAATGGATCACAAAACTTGCCTCACAAAACTGGAAAGAAATCATCCAAAGCCCAATCTACTGCAAGGAATTCCAGTAGATTGATATGGGATCCTGACTCAACCCAAAGACCAACAACCAGAGAACCAGTCAGAAGAGGGACTCCAGCTGAGGTGTTATATCTGTTGAGCCATCGGGCAAAATTGACTTGAAGAGAGGGAAGAGGACAGAGGAATCCAGGGGATCTCTAGCAAAATTCCCTTGATCTTGCAAATTCCATTGGAGTGCTCTCATGTGAGCACAACCCAGAGGAGTTAGGGCTTCCATGGAAGCCCATGTCCCCAAAAGGGATAGAACCTTGAAAGCAGGTATGTGAAGGAAAGGATGGAGCCTTCAGAACCAATAGCTCCATAGAACACAGCCAAAAGGGAGAAGGCTAGGCCTGAATGAGATGGGAGTTGTAAAAAGTCCAAGGTAGATAAAGTATTGGGTCAAGATAAGAGTGAATTTCTCCACCTTGACAAACCAACCCAGATGAGGAGCTCCTTTGAGAAGAAACTGTGTGTGGCCATACAAAGCTTTTAGCAAAGGTGTTAAAAGCAACCAGTTGTCCATATAATGATGGAACTGCACACCAGAAGAATTTAATAGATGGGCAAAAACCTTGACCACCTGACAGAAAATGTAAGAGCTGAGGAGAGACCAAATAGAAGGTCAAATAATTGTTAGACTCAGCCCTTGTGAGGAAAGCAAAGGTAATGATGGGGTGCCGGGGAAATGAGAATATGAATATCAGTCTCTGGTCTTCTAGGAGATGATGAACAACTGGGAATAGAACCACAAAGTAGGGTGACCAATGGATTTGATCACACCCTTGAAGGGGAGGGGAGGGATCAAAAGACATTGGGGATAATGACAAAATTAATAAACCTGTGTCACCACATTCACGAAAACAGATGAAGGCCAATCTATGTCTAAAGGCATAGACTGAGATTGCACAGAAAAGGAAAGAGGAGAGAGAAAAGGCTATCAAAATGCTCATCATTCTGACTAGCTTCCCCCAGGAATGGGAGAACTGGTTGAAGTTCAGAGCTTTCAGCCACATGAAAGACTCAAATTCACAGCAAACAAGAGCCAAAACTTCCTCTACAGATAAATTGTGCCTGGAGCTGTAGTAACAGCAGGTTGTAGAGCTGCGCTATTGGCAACAGTTGAAGTTATGGTAATAGTAAAATAAAAATTCATGTTTAAAAACAGTGGGCCACACAATTTACGGTTAAACTTTCTTGGAGATTAAAACAGGAAATTCAAGAAAAGAAAAAAGAAACTGAATGAAGGTGTAAGAAACCCAAGCTCAGAACTCATGAAAAATAAAGTACAAAGTAGCAGTTAGCTATATGTCTGAACACTACTGTCCCAAATAGAGAAGCGATGATTGAGTTATAGAGTATAGAGGGAGTCAGCTGCACTAAGAAGGTGTATCACATACCTATTGATAGAGGGTTGTCACATGCCAATTTACATGCCACAATGCAGCGAGCAAAAATTTGTGCATATAGAAGGCAGTAATCATAAGAAAAAAGCTATTATGTAAGCGGAGGAAAGGTATCATATCGGAATATAAGATTCAGTTAATCTTGCAAACACTATTCTAATACTATCTAAACTTACTACACTATTGCTTAGTATTTTCTAGTAAAGGTTAATTGTCTTTTATATAAACTGCATGATTACCTGTATTAATTATATTAATACCGTGAACTCTATATTAGAGGAAATCATCCAGATTCTCAATTTCATGAGGGGGACTACCAGTTTCTGAACAATAAAAAAGGCCCAGGATCCTAAGAAAAAAAATTGTACACACCCTGAGATTGATAATTATGTGCATTTACAAAGAAAACACTATTTGCAAGTGAACACCCCCTGGTCATATCATGTGAAATCATTGGTAGAAGAGGCCTAAACATCTGCACATTAAATTACATCTTTGAAAGACATGTTGCAATACCTAATGAGCTAAGTGCTACTACACTTATTAGCACATAAACAATTGGATAGCTTCCTCATAAATTAATAGTTTGAGAAACTGTTAATCAAAAAAGAATACTGGGTTTGTTCCTGTCAATAAACTGAAAGAAGCATGCTGTAAAAACTAGTTTCAAATTTTGTGTTGAAAAAACAATATAAAAAAATTATACAAAAATACAAGGAAGCAACATACAATAGATTTTGCTCGATTTTCTACTTTTGTTTAATAATAATAAAATAAAAACACAGATATCTTTAATGTATTTTATAGAATGAGCAAGAGGTATATAGAAATGACAAAAAATAAAATCAATGTATGAAACAAAAGCTGAAATGTTTGGGTACTTATGAATTCCTAAAGTAACAAGTGCAAACCATTTTTGAAATACAGATGCCACACTAGTGTTATACTGTATATTTAAGATCCTCCAGTTTGATGACATAGTACATGCTGTTCACAAGGATGAGGAAGATTTTTTATGTACCTGTGACCTTCAAATGTTAATAGGTCTAAAACTTTTGTATAAGTTTGGTCAAAATTCATCCATCAAATCTTGAGGTATTCTGTCCACAAGATCAAGATGAATGGATAGGGGCAAACCAACATGCCTCGCTCTGCAATGCTTTATAGTAGGGGCATAAAAAATTGAGATATTTAGAAACATTTTTTGTATCAAGCATCAAATTTTCATAATATTCTCAATAAAATAAGATCACTATCTAATGGAAAAAATATATGTATTAAATCATCATTAAGAAATGGAGTGCTAATAGTGATGAATCTGAAAATTTACCTATAGTGTATACAATAATTTAAAATAAAACTTTATGAATACTTAAAGTAAAATCTTGTGAATATATAAAACAAAGTTATTCAAAATCTTCCAGGTTGTCATAGTAGTCTTTGTCTAACCATGATGTCACTCCACCTTTTTCTTACACATAACTTACTGTCACTACAATTTGTCCCTGATAAAGAAGGGTCTACCTATTGAAAATACTCATGTTAAAGAGTTTCTTATTTACGTGTTTATTTGATGCTATTTATCATTATCTGATATTGAATATTACTTCAATGGAAATATAGTAGTTTAAAATCACACTAAATGCTATTATTTTTTGTTATTTGTAAGTGGTTTAAATTCTAAGTGAACTTTATCTTTGTTGTTTTAAAATATATTTCTTACTCTTTTATGATGAGTCACAGAACAGAAAATCAGCAGTGTGCAACATATCATTAACCCAATATGTTGATAATATACATGTGCATTTTTTACAATATGTCTAATACTTGCTGTTTACAGCTAATACATGCACTGGTCCAACATATAGTACTTGTTATTTTCCAGGATGCTGCTCAGCAGCCTGTTTTCTTCCTGATTGTGCAGAAACATATTCATGTATTATATTTTTTCTACTTGGTGTTGTGACTTCAGTAGATTCTAATTTAGAATATATATATATATTTAATATACTATAATACTACAAAAAGTACCAGCAAATACTGCACAAAAGTTATGAATTATTAGGCAAATATATTTAATTTCAAGATTTTTAAGGCCTTGAAATGGATGTGCTAAAATTTCAGGTTTTTCTGGTTCTATTAACACTAAAGAGCTTTAAAACTGCTATATAAAGAAAACATTGTAATAGTATATTGTAAATTTTAAAATATTAATCAAAGTTAACAAGCAAATAATCTTATTTCTTCAGTGTTGGTATTATGTATATTAGAAAAAATTATGATTTATGTTTTACACAATAAAATAAATCAATCTAATGATTGACACTGCTTTTATCTATTGTATGTTACATATTAATAGCATAATCTACATAGTTTGATGTATACTAGTAATCGACTCATTTTTCATAAAATGTAGTTTAATGATAAAACAAAACGCAAACATAATAACAGGAAGCATTTATTAGACATTTTGGAATCGTCATAATTCCATTATCAGTAATCTAGGGTTACACAACAAACAATTGGCTACCCTATGCATTTCTTGGAGAAAACAACTTCCTCATAGGATAATCTCACCATCCCAGGTATCATCTGAACCTTCTCCATCAATTCAATGTCCTTCTTGAGGAAGGGAGCCCAAAACTGTACACAGAACTCTAAATGAGGCCTTACAAGTGATCTATACAGTGAAACAATAATATCCCTTGTCTTGTATTCAATATTTCTACAGATGCTACCCTAGATCCTATTAGCCATATTGCTAGCTACAATACACTGTTTAGATGACTTAAGTGAATTTTCTATCACACCACCAAGATCTTTTTCTTCAACCACACTATGGCATGTATTCCCATTTAAATTGTAACAATAATTTGAATTGTGAAAACCTACATGTATCACCTTACATTTTGGACAGTTAAACATCATCTGCCACATATTGGCCCAATTTATCAAATGATCTAAATCTCCCTGCAAGTCTGCAGCCTCTTTGAATCTCATCTTAATGTCATCTGCAAACTTCAAAATTTTGTTGATCATTCCAGAGTCAATATCATTAATATAAATCACAAACAGCATAGGACCCAGCACAAAGCCCTGAGTCACACTGCTTGTAACTGTGATCCAGTCAGATCTAACTTCATTTACTACTACTTTCTGCTTTTTTCTCACCAATTTAATAACATTTCCCCCACACCCACAGATTTAATTTTTGTAACAAGTCTTTAGTGAGGCACCTTATCAAATGCTTTCTGAAAATCGAGATAAACCAAATCCACAGTATTTCCTTCATCAACTCTTGCAGTAACATTCTCAAAGAATGTCAAAATATATGTTAAACAAGACTTTCCCTTAACGAAACCATGTTGGCTCTTCGACACTATATCAATCTGCTTTAAGTGACTCTGCAATGCATTTTTAATCACACTCTCCAAAACCTTTCTAACTGCTGATGTAAGACTAACTGGCCTATTATTGCCTGGACAATGTTTATCACCTCCTTTAAATATCGGACTAACATTAGACAACTTCCAACCTTCTGACACTCTTCCACTACTCAATGACCTATAAAAAATATTAGCTAGTGATTCACCAATAAAATCTTTATGTTACTTTAAAACTCTAGGATAAAAGTTGTCTGGTCCAGGGGATTCATAAATTTTTAGGTTTCCCAACTTTTCTCTTACAATTTCAGAACTTAAAATGATATCTTTTAAATCAATATTTCCCCAATACATAAAGTGCTGTGGTTAATGCATAATACTTGTATGTATCTTCCTTCGTAAAAACTGAAGAGAACATATAATTTAATAAGTTTACCATGTCATAATTTTCTGAGATCAGCTCCCCAGTCCCATTATCATGTTTAAGAGGCCCAATCCCAATCCTAACATATTACTTACCCATCATACACCTAAAGAATTCCTTATTGTTTGATTTAACTCTCAGCCAACCTTTTTTCATGTAACAAGACCTATTTTTGGAAATAGCACTAGTTCCATTCTAAAACATAAGTTCATTAAACCATGAATACAATTACTATCAACATTTATTCTATGAGGAGAATTACAGAAATTTCAAATTATTTCAAAACACACACTTGTTAGTCAATATCTACCTCAATAGATGAGTTAAATTGACTGTTGCTGACAATTTTACAGTTTGTTTTCCATTTCATCTCATTCACCAAGTAAATCTACAAGTACTTCCCTCTAAGTGAATAAGTTTCCAATCAGAATTGATGTATGCTCGTTAATAGTAAATTCTCCCCTGCTAGGTTGTGTATTAATTAGTTTAGCGTGAAGGGTCATGGGGACGAGGTAAGCCATGTTGTGAAACCTTAATGCACTAGCCAATCAACATTGAGCTGTCAAATGGTAATCAGGTGACACCCTCCCACATTGTCACAGACTATATTAATTTCGGAGAAAAAAATTCTCTAACCATTTTATGGCAATAAAAATTTTAAAGTTTGCACATTTTTTGTTAGATGGGTTAGTATATGGGCAAAAATTGGTGCAAATAAAAATTTCCCATGTGAAATAAATCTCTCAATCGGCCTCAATTTCAGATGGTTGACCTTGTTACAGCAAACAGAAATATTTTTTAGACTGGCCTAAGCATCCTCTTAAAAAAAGCCAAGAATATTTATCTCAAGAAACCACAAGATTTTGGTAAGAAGGTACAAACTGGTCAGTACAGATGATACAAAATTTAATCAGTGTTGTCACCACAATAAAACTAATATTAGATGATTAGACTATTGGTTTTCTTATTACTTATGCCATATTGGGTTTCAAATGCTACAAGGTAAACCAAGCACATGGGCAGTGGTGTATGGGATACTGGATATCTGTATAACTATACCTTAAGCTTATGCATTGTTGTGAGAAACAATACAAAACTTGTTTACTTATCAGTCACTTTTGGCAACAATACTGTGTATACTTGTCCTGACAATTCACAAACATCTGTAGCCTTAAGTGTTGTATCTTAACCCGATGACTACCAGCTACTAACTTTCTTAGTAGGCAATGCAAGTCTTGCTATATTTCATTCCAATAATAAAACTAGTGGATGAAATTGTTTAAAACTTCAGAAGAACTTTCATAAATGAATGTAGTTTAAGAAACATAAAGCCTGTTACTTTTGATAAATTTAGTTTTTTTGCATTATGATCTTTAATATCTTGGAAAATTACATTAGGAAGATAAAGGGTTAAACAACATTTTGTGACCAACCAAGGAAAATGAATTGTCATAACTCTTGAAATGCTATTTTTACACACCTCCCATTTTAAACCACAAATGAACAATCTATGAGGAATATAGGGAAAAAATACATTGCAGTTTATGTGATTTTATCACAAATTTTAAGCCTATTGATTTCTAATACTTTGCTATCTTTGGCATTTAAGCCATAACTCATTTTATGTATTAGACATGCATATATACGTAGCTAAAGCAAAAACCTCGTATTTTGCATATCTTTCAAGTAGCCTAACAAAAAACACAAATTTTGAATAACATTGAATTATTTTGTAAAATGAAACTTTTAAAATTCATTACAAATTACAAAGTTAGAAAAACATTAGAAAATGAATAATAAAACTAGAAAGTGTTTATGACAAAACTAAGACTATCTGAATAATTTTGAATTACCAATCAAAGGGAAGATAATCTACCAGCAGTGCCAACTGCCAACTCTTTAAAAAACAAACAGATTATTTGACAATTACATTATAATACCCCCAAGTCTGAAAGAGCAACCTTGGGTTATGACAAATTTGGATCTCTCAACTTACAGATTGCAAGTTGAGTGTCCTACACACCAGGTCAAAACTACAGTATTGCACTAATAATAATACTGTTCATTTATCCATGCCAGCCACTATAATGTTTTATTTTTAAAATGATGTTAGGATACACATTAACTTCTTTAAATTATGTTGTGTAACATAATAAGTTATAATCAAATGTTCAGTATTTTTTACAGGAAGAAAGAGAGACCTAAATTATAATAATCTAAAATTTTAGATTAATCAATGTCAACCATGTTGTCATAAATTAACCTAAATAAATATTAAAACGATGTTAATATATTCTGTAATAACAAAATTTTGATTATTATAGGTTAACCTAAAAATGTTGTTTGAAACCCAATATGGAATACGTAACAGAAAATCCAGTTTTATTGGGGTGACAATACTTTAAATTCTGAATTGGTGTATATGGTTTAACTCTTTCAGCACAAACTCAGTCCCTGGGACCGACCTCGTAACCATTTTGTGCTTGTTATAGTTTTCATGCTATAACTTTTAAATCAGTAAGCAAAGGTTAATGAAATTTGGCAGGATATCAGTAAACATTAGAATGCTTTCATATGCAAATTATCATTTTTTTGTATTAAGTTTAAAGGTTAGTAAAGCAATGTTTTTCTCATGTCTTTTTTCTTTTCGTATGTTGCCTATCTATCATGCAAAGTAATATTCATTTTAAGATTAAAAATTTACTTATACATCAGAAAATTTTGAAATTTCACATGTGAAACCTTAATAATATCCATAGGTATCAAATGTTTCTTAAGAAAAAACTTTATATTTTACCTGTTATTTTCAGTAATGAATATCTGTACAGGTTTGTTGGATTTGACCGATCTCACAACCACCATAAAAAATTAGGAAATAAATGCAAATTATGCCTCTTTCATTCTAGAATGAACACAAATTATAACACGAAAACATACGTTTAGATTAAATAGTTTAAATCTCATAACCTTATACATTTATTTCAGCCGTGCCTGGCTAACAATACAGAAGTTACAATGACACAGCTCGTGTGCACTCATGTTACTGTATCAAATAACATAGAACTGACCTTTGGTCTGTACAAAGTAAGTTGTCTTGGCTTTGTCTTATAGACTAGTATTTTGTAAAATACAGTCACATTTCAATTATTATACATCATATATGTATATAGATTATTGCTATTTTGAAATAATTTCTTTAACTTATTTTTCTTAAAACATAGAACAGTTGCTAAAAAAGTAAAGCAAACAATTATCTCTTCTAGTTACGACCTTTGTACTTAGTTGCTGCTTGATGTAGGTTGCTAAGCCTTTAAAAAAATTTGCACATGGAGGATATGAAACAAAATATTTTTTTAGGTTTTATATATACATTTCAACAATGAAAAAATCATAAATTACTACATTAATACCATAGAATTCCACAATTCCACCATAATTTATCAAGCTTAGTAACTAATATGTATTTTAGTCTAAAGAAATATGAAATTTTGAGCAGACTAAAGACACACCCTACCTCATTGAAATATTGGTTCAAAAGAAAAAAATGGTGCCCAGGAGGACATTCTGCGCTTCTCATTGGTTATTCATGTGATATATATAGAAGTAAGTGTATATGAGGGAGTATTTCCAAAAATGAAAAGAGGTGGGCAGGTTGCTACTGTCTTTGATTTACTACATGAGCAATATCTTAGCAAATAGAAAACATAAGACCTTCTTATTTTATATTCTAGCTTGTCAATATCTGTAATTAGAGTTTTAATTTGTATGAAACTATAGATTTAGTATTTTGACTTCACAATCATCTAATTTGAACCAGTGCTGCATTCAACATATCACGTGACACACAAAAATCGTTGTTATCTGTGTTTTTTTTATATTTACTTTTATATTAAGAAATTGAATAATGTATAGTTCTGCAATTTGAATTATACTCTAAAGTTTGATACCAAAGTTATTGACGTAAATTCATGAAATAGTAGTTCACTAAAATTTTGAATGCGAGTTAACAAAGGAGATAACATAATCTTTCACCCGTTACTTGTCTCAAAAGGGTTAATGAAAAGCTCAAATTATCTCTATTGGCCACTGCATCTTGTTACTGAACTCCTATTGTTTTTGGATATATGCATCCAAAGCTTATATTTTTTTAGGATGCTTAAAGCACAGAAATATTTTTCATGTTGTACTAAATGGAAAATACTTGGTAATTGAACCAGCAGGTCTTGTTACATAGATCTGCATTTAAGTATTGCACTGCTGTTGCTTTTTTTTAGTTTTACAGCAATTTCCTGTACATATAATGCAGAATTCTTCATAAATGTGACCTCCATAATATCTTTACAAGAAACTCAATAACACAACACATGGACAACAAGGGGACACATGGCTCTTCAAGGCTGTCCTTGATAAAAATTTATTAATGTTGTTTATAGGAACTCTAGGATCTTTCTCTACAGTCAGAAATACTGAAGTGTTAATTTCTTCAGCAAATTTTCTAATTTTATTTATTATATGCCCCCATCAACATCATTAAATCTAAATATGAAAGAGCAAAGGTCCTAGTTCTCAAACCCTGTTGTTAGAGAATATAACAAATGTGAAAATAATATAAAACAATATAATTTCAATAAAATATAATTTAATTACTAAACGTCAAAATCAAAAGTTTTTATATGTATTATACTTTCAATCACATCAGCAAATCAATAACTAACACAACATTACATTTCCTATAACTAATTAGTTGAATTAAAAACTTCAAACCTCAGCCATAGAAAACAAAAACAGAAAAAGAATGGATGTCAAGCATTTTTTGGATTAAAAAGATGTAACTGTATCAAAGCCTATGACTAAATGAACTGCTTAACTACAGACATTAAACTAATATTATGAATAAATACAAAACAAAATTATATGCCTAGAACTGGAAATTTTTTCAGTTAAATATGATCACATTATTTTCAGTTTGGTACTTCTTTCTCTTGGATGTAAGAAGATATCTTGTTTTTAAATATTTTCTCAAGTAAAATATGTAATTATCATTCTTTAAAAGGGTTTCACTAGTTAGTAACAAGAATCAAGACTTATTTAACTTTTAAGCAAAAAAATAAAAAACAATGACATGAGAAACTAATAGCTCCCAAACAATGTAATTTACCTGAAAACAATAAAAATATTTGATATATTTAAGGATATGAAACTACAGCAGACCAGAGTTCAATAACTATATTTGGATCATACTAAATACAGTCAACAATAAAGTAAATAGCTCACTGGTTTGACAGCACTTATTATTGCTATATAAAAACTACATATTATACATTTTCCATATACTAAAGCTCTGGGTGCCGATGATTCTTATCAAAGTTGGAAGGGCCCATGCAACTGGGGCTAACACTAACAGCAACACAAATTTAATGTAGTAAAGCCAATGAGCAAGAGTAAAAAATTCATTGCACTGAAAAAATCTTTAATTTTAAACAAAGAGTCAGTAAAAATCTTAAAAAGTTATATAATAAAGTTCAATTTTTATCACTACTAAATGTAGTTAAGTCCCTTTATGCATATGGTAGATCTCTTGAGTTATCATAATTCTTTAGTCTATTACAAACGTATAATGCTAGTGCTCAAGTTTCATATCCTTAAATATTTCAAAATTCAAATCATCGAACTTTTAGATTGTTTTAAAGCTGCTACTTTTACTAAAAGTGTCTTGCTGCTTCTTGTCTAGTGAGACAACTGATGATTATATGGCTGTAGTAGTTTACAATTTTGTATATTAAAACTGATATAAAATATAAATATTATTCATAATAATAAAGTTTACCTGGACTTCGAAATCTTATCAGCTGAACGTGATCTTGATCTTTTTTTCACTTTGTTACTTCTTTCTCTTGATTGTGAGCGCTTACGATTTTTATGTTTTAATCTTCTGTGTCTTGGACTTTTGCTTCTACTTCTTGATTTAGGCATTGCTGATACAATAACAAGATACAACTAAACTTCTTACCAAAACCAAAGTTACTAAGGCTAAGAAGTATGAATTAAAACACCATACAAAAATAAGTTTAAAGTATACCCATAAGCCTATTAGTAAGTTTGCTAACGTATATTTGATGAAATTCAAATTTTGAAAGACTACGCAAATAACATAAGCCTACTTAAATTTTGTACAAGTACCGAAACAGACTCGATCTTTGATTTTGAAGCTGAAATCCTCAACAGTAACAGTTAACCCTCGTTGTATGTCAGCTTGATTTCCGAATTAATGTATTTTAATTACTTTAAAATATTTTGCGCTATGATATATTCATAAAATTCTGAAATAATCAAACTACGAATTCCCTGAAATTAAAATTACTGATACAAGTTTAAAAATTGTTTATCAGTTATTTATAATTCACCCTTAAAACCCATTATTCCTACAATAACTGAATAAGAGAACAAAAACGCTACCTTGCGCTAATCTTGTTGGCATCATTAAGATTAAACTATATTTAGCTTATTATGGAATTTTTCAAGATCAAACCATCTGTTCACATTGTCAAATTATCTTTAATTAGGTCAAATAAACGAATATAAGCAATGAACAACAGAAAATATTATTAACAGGAGTGAAAGAAAAATTATCAGTTCAATTTATGGATATATATATATATATACCACGTGTTTCTATCTTATTGTAGCATTATAATGTTTATTTAAAATTTCAAGAAATTATTTATGAGTGTTGTATCACACGAATTAATCGAGTGCATAAAAACACAATTATGAATTCACATGTGAATAGAAATAACGGATTTACAACATGAAGTTAAATATGATAACTGACCTGAGTGGTATTATTGGAAAGTACAGTGTGCTTGTTATTGTTGCGTATTTGCTTGTTTCCGGTAGAAACTCTTTCCGAGGATCTTCAGCAGTACAAGTCCTTTCTTGATTAAACCAGTTTATTCTTCCTCGACACAAACTTTTAGTAAACAGTAGTTCCACAATCAGTATGTTTCTCGTCACTTTAAACTTAACAACTTTTATAATTCACGCTATAAATCACAGCGATTCACAATCTCGATAATTTTGCTCTCGACGAGTGCAAAACACACATTTTACGGCTCACTAGCTCGAAATTAAGATAATCATAGAGTAACTACTGTTCTATCTTCATTTATCTATCCTGACTTTCTCTGCCAGGCTTACATACTAACGAAGAGGGCATCTCGAACACACTCGGACTTCCCCGATCATTCGAGAAACCATCAAGCATGCCACCAGTGCCAATGCGCCAGCAGCATCACGTGACTTCCGCTGTCATAACACTTTTCCCTCCTTAGTATTCTTCGTCCCGAACAATAGCCACTTACATTAAATCAATAAACAATTAACAATAACTTAATTAAATGAACAGAATTTACAAACACAAAACTAAAATTCAACAAAGTCTCTTAATTTTACCGGACGTATCTTCTTCCGTACTGGTCTCCGTCTCGTTGACTTCTGCTTCATGTGGGGTTCATCTGCTTCATCAGGAAACGTCCTATTATTGGTAACAGTCACACCAGTGGTAGTAACTTCATCAAGGGCTTCGCTGTTTCCCTTCTCAAAACCGAGTAGAGTTCCTCCTTCGACAGTGGCTTTTTCAGGTGACACGTCTTCAGCAGCGTCATTTGTTCTGATGTTCACTTCGTCCCAATTGAAA
>NW_013667062.1:143525-144950 GCF_000517525.1 Limulus polyphemus
CCCATAGAGGTAAGGATGGAAATATGTCAGACTCTTTACTAAAGCAACGAGTTGCCTTCGTGTTACACAGTAGTTACTCTCTGGTCTACTCAGGACCCTACTAAAGTAGGCCACCACATGTTTGTTTTCATCCACTTTCTGAGACAACACTCCTCCAATGCAGACATTACTTGCATCACAATCCAGTATGTACGGCAATGAAGGATTTGGAAGCTTTAAAAGTGAAGCTGAGACCAATTTTTCTTTCAATGTCTTGAAAGCATGCTGGCAAGAAACTGCACAAAACTTGAAGATAATATTCTTATCACAAAACCTGACAAAGGTTCTGGTACCCTCATTTTGAATAAAACTGACTACATTGGAAAAATATGTGACATCTTAAATGATGAAACAAAATTCAAAAGACTAGGCACTGTTTAGCAAAATGATAACACGGCAAAAATTTAAAAAAAGTTTCAAAAACGCTTATTAGAACTGGTTAAGAAAGGTTCCTTACCACGTAATATTTATGACTGGATTAGGCCCGAAGGCCCACAACGTCCCTGCATGTATGGCCTTCCTAAAACGTACAAAACGTACGATTTTGTCTATGATTGGCTCTGCACAACACGCATTAGCAAAGTGGCTTTCGGAAATTTTAGAAGAGGTGTTAACATATTTTTCAGAAAACTGTATTCAAGTCTCCTTTTCTTTTGTTACAACCATACAGAACCTTAACCTTGACCCTAAACAATCATTTTTGTGCTCCTTTGACATCAGCAGGCTGTTTACTAATGTACCCCTGGAAGAAACCATAAACATTTGTGCAGATACTTTGTATGGTGGAGAAGTTCAGTGCCCTCCAATACCTAAGAACCTGTTTACTGAACTGATGAATACTCCGACACGTTCGGTGGAATTCAGCTTTAATGATATCATGTATCAACAGATTGACGGAGTTGCCATGGGTTCTCCTCTTGGACCTGCCTTAGCCAATATTTTCATTGGTTTTCATGAGAAAGAACTATTCAACAAAGTTACCAGACCTGCTTTTTACTTCCGCTATGTAGATGACACATTTGCCATTTTAAAAACTGAACAGGAATGTGAATGTTTCTTACAAGACCTAAACTCGTTGCACTCGGGTCTCAAATTTACTTTCAAAAAGGAACAACACAACTCTTTACCGTTCCTAGACGTCTTAGTTGAAAAAGATGACTTTCGTTTTCTCACCAGTATATACAGAAAACCTACCTTTACAGGACAGTACACACGATGGAATTCTTTCAGTCCTAAAAGTCGCAAAACGAACCTTATTGCTACTTTAGTCCATCGGGCTCTAATTATCTGTTCAAAATCTAAACTAGATTTCGAATTTAAGACAATTAAAACTATTTTCCTAGAAAATGGGTATCCAGAAAACGTCATCAATCAAATTACTTCAAG
>NW_013667062.1:145821-154475 GCF_000517525.1 Limulus polyphemus
TAGAGCAGCTTCCAGTGCTCTATAGTTGTGCCTATCGTCTGCTGACAATTGTCCAAGTATTTCCAGTGGTTGTCCCTTCAAGTTCGTTGCCAGATATACTGCTTTCTACTGCTCTGTCCATCTATTCGATCTCTGCCAGTAGCTCAAATTGTGCTCTATATGCTTCCCACGGTGCCTTCCCATCGAATTCCTGTGGCTTCCTTCATACTAGATCACCCCTATTGCTGACACTCATGTCTGGAATGTGACTTCTAACAGGACTGAAGATGTTTGCATTAGGGTTTAGCTGCAGAGTCTGGAAGGGGCTTCCTGTTGTCTGGGGCTGATTAGGTTCATGGCTAATATATCCTCACTGTGTGAAAAACAGTAAATCATCCTTTAATGTATTTAATTAATTTTGAAATTTACTAATCTTTTCCATTTGTACTTCATGCTGATGTTGTACTCTCTCTCCCTGTTCTTCTTGCCATTGTTGCCGACTTTCCTGTAGTTGTTGGGGGCTTTCTTCCTGTTTCTTTTCTCGTTCTTCTTGTTTCCTTTCTTGTTCCAGCTGCCACTGGTGCTGGTTTTCTTGCCACTACTGTAGTCTCTCTTCTTGTTTATTTTCTTTCTCCTCCAACCACTGCTGTAGTCTCTCATCTTGTTTATTTTCTTTCTCCTCCAACCACTGATGTAGTCTTTCTTCTTGTTTGTTTTCTTTCTCCTCCAACCACTGCTCTAGTCTCTCTTCTTGTTTATTTTCTCATTCTTCTTGTTTCTTTTTCTGTTTTTATATTGCTGCTATCAAATCTGCTAAGTTGTAGTTTGATTTGCCACTTCTCGTTTCAATCTTTTTTTTTTTCGGTCCCACTCTCTGACACCAATTTGTTACGCATCTGCTTGTTTGTTTGTTTGCGGTAAAAATTCCTGCCGAGGATCTTCAGTGATACAAGTCTTTTCTTGATTAAACCAGTTTATTCCTTCTCGATACAAACTTTTAATACACAGTAGTTCCACAATCAGTACGTTTCTCGCCACTTTAAACTTAATAACTTTAATAATACATGCTACAAATCACAGCGATTCACAATCTCGATAATTTCGCTCTCGACAAGTGCCAAATACACACTTTACGGCTCACTTGCACGAACCTAAGAGAATCATAAATTAAACGGAACTCAAAGTAACTACTGCTCTCTCTTCATTTATCTATCCTGGCTTTTCTGCCAGGCTTATATACTAACGAAGAGGCAACTAGAACACACTCGGACTTCCCCGATCATTCGAGAAACTCATCAGGCATGCCATCATCGTCATGTGACTTCCGCTGTCGTAACACTATTTTCTTTATATCGGTGAGAGAATGTATGAATTTCGATAAATAAAACATTTAGAATATAGTGAATTTTCAAGGAAGGAAAATAATAATATAGAGATTCACATTACTTCTGAGAGAAAACATAGTTTTACCTATTGTTTTTGCTAAAAGTAGTGCAAGTTATTTCGACTTTGTCAAATCAAATTATTAGTAGTGTACGCAATTTAAAGATAGTAGCTTAAATCTTATGATAAACACACACTTGGTGTACCCAGGGTTTTATTTTATTGTGATAAAATATTTTCAATCATTCAAATTGAAGTATTACAAAAAAATGCAGTTTTCGAAATATTTTGTTAAGATCATTGCAGTACAAGGAGCAGTTTAAGAAGCATGCAAATGCAGGCTATAAGTGTAATATGAGGAGTAGGAAGTAGTACTTTCTTGGTGCAACTACCTAAATCACACCATTACTAGCACTAAATTTGTAATTGAAAGAAGGTTTCTAACAGTCAAAAGTGAAGGTTATGTTGACTAATTTTAACTTTACTCAAGTTTTGCTGTCATGTTTTTGTGTTAAAGGGTTTAAAATGGGATTTTCATTGTTAAAGATTTTCTGTTAGTGTATATATATATATACTTGTATCTATGTTAAATATTTTTTTTGTTTTGTTTTTTAGATTATACATTAATTGTGTGTTTAAGGATTTGTTTTTGAACACGTTCAAAGTTTGTAACGTCTGTGTGACCTGTAAGCTTTTATGGAAGCCGGAATGTGTGAATGTAGTTCTCGACCAGCATACATTTACAGTTTATTGGATGTAAAATTAAGGTTAGTTTCAACTTAAAACAAGCCTGAGATAGGAAAAAACAGATAAGTATGATATATCAATATCTCATGTGTTCCTATTTTCTTGTAGTATTTTAATATTTATCCTGAATTTATTGTTTGTTCTGAATATATGTAAAGGTTTCACATAACATATGGTCTATAAAACAATTAAGTTGATTTTGTTTTATAGTTACCTTTGTTCATTTGTTCTTGTCGAAGTATGTAAGATCTATTCCTACCCAGGGAGAACATTGCTTAATATGGAATTGTGTAAGAATATCGACAATCGGGTCCTTCCATGGTTGTTCAGGTGATATCTAGGATTATGGCTCCACTTATGGTGTAATGAGAATGCAGTGCTTGCCCCTCTGCGTAAATGTTAGGTTTAACTACTCAGTCTAGTTTATAACTTGATCTTGACCAAATAAATCTGATAACAGCCATTTAGAGTGATCGTCGGAAGTAAGTGCTCAGCAAATGCACTCACCATGTTTGTGTTTAGTGTGTTAAAAATATTTAAATTTTTTTTGTGACTTTTTTCCTGTGTTGTTGTTATTTCATTTTACATCGACTCAGTTAAGCAAGAATTTTAGTTACACATAGTATTTTATATCTTGAGCGAATCTTCTGTTATTTAGCAGACCTATATGATAGCTCGAAGATACATTTACTTATTTGTTTGTAGTTAAACACAAAGTTACACAATGGGCTATCTGTGCTCTGCCCACCACAGGTATCAAAACCCGGTTTCTAGCGAAGATATATTCAGCTCACTTGAATATACCATAGAATGGATACGTAGGACGTTGCGAACGTTTCGGTAAGAGTGAATTTCCCGATTTGTTTTCAAGACTTACTGGGGTACGGGTTTGCCCTGTGATATATATCTTGATTTCAGAGCCGGTGAGCAAGGTTTGATCCATGTAATACTGCAAACTATTTCTCCATTTTAACCTATGAGTGCATTATAAGAGTAATATTCAATTCCTTAGCGAGGATGCTGGGTAGTAGGACATTTCTTACTGGCTTCCTTCCCTCTGGTCAGTAAATTCGAAATTACGGACGGCGAAAGATAGCTTTACTATCTTTGCCCATACAAAATACAATTACAAGACTTATCTATAATACAATACACAAAGCGTACGTATTGAAACTGTTTCCGTATAAGAACAAATTAAAAATATACTATAAATTATAATGTATGTGAAAAATTATAATAAAAATAATTGGGGAAAAGAAATGAATGTAACAATACGACTCAACTAAATTTAAATTTCTCTAAATTGAATTCTATAAAAATGGTACTTGTTTTATACTAACACAAGTAAATAATAAATTAATGTAAAAATGTGCTTTTAAGGAATAATTTTTAGAAGAGTGTGTAATTTACCATTTAGAACTACACTTTGAAATTGTTTGATGCATAGTAGGTAGTGTTATGCTGCCAAAGATTGACTGCTTTTGAGAATATATTGTTCTCATCTTATACAGTAATGTAACATTTTAAAGCAATGCTCAGCATGTATGTATGTAACTCGTTACTCTTTGGCTAAGGGTCTAAAGTCGCCTGTATAAATTTATTCTTCCCAAACACATGGTCTAGTTTATGATATTTTATTTACATAACTGATATACATTAATCAATGCTTTGCACAAAAATATTCATTTCATCTGGTTCGCGAAAAGTTACAGAATAACTACACAATTTCTGTTTCCCTCCTAAATGCATTTAAAAATTGTCAAATATCACCTAATTCTTAATCCCGCTTAAAAAACTTGCTAATGTTACGGTTTTCACATCGAAAAAACTTCTTGCACCATTATTAATAGACATTTCATTTTTGAAAGAACAACAGTTAATGTGAAAATCGTATCCATGTGGTTTCTTTATCTTTTAGTTAAAAAAACTGAACTTTGTTATTATTTCTGTTATTTTCAAATATTTTCACATTTCAACGTGTTGATGCATACATATAATGTGTAGACAACCCAATTTGAATTGTATTGGTCTTAATCTTGAGCAGTAAACGTTGTCTTAAGTCATAGTCCTTGGTATTTCTAGATCTGCCAATGGTTGGTATCGCTGGAGAATTTCTTTTTGCTTGTAGTATTGGGTTTTTATGGCTACACTCATTAAGTTAGGGTATAGAAAGATTGAAGAACCTGTTCTCTTAATGGGAGCTAACCAGGTGACGTAGTGATATATGCTCTCTCTGGGAAATTACCTCTATTTATACAAATATATAGAGATTTATTCTCTCAAAGGTGAGAGAGATTTTGAATCTGTTCTGAGACTTCTTTAAGTACAGACTTTTACAGCAATCGAAAAAGGAAGAATAGCAAATGTTTTGAGCAGACATCTGACTGAATTTATTTTGTATTTTAAAGTAATGTTTTGTTTTATTGTGAAAATTTGAAGTCCAATATATTTCTTGTTTAATTCAACTGGGGTTAAAACTCTGAAATATATTCTTGTTGAACCTTTTGTTATAAGTATACGCTTACTTGTAGGAAATCAGTGTATCTGAGAATTATACATGCATTATTGATTTGTGTATACACAGTTTATTCAAGGGGTTTCAGTTTCATTAATCTTTTAAAAATATCATCTAATTATTTTTTATTTTTCTATCTAAGTAAACATTCCCCTTCAAACAGAAATGGTTAAGTATATTATTATTATTTTGTATTTTAATAAATAATTTATCAGAATGTAGGTCATGTAATATTCAATAAAAATAAATGCTGTTACATCTGTGTTCGTTTGTTAATTTCCCGTATAATTTCTTTCGGATGAAACTTTAGCGATACAAGTCCTTTCTTAAATAAAACTAGTTTATTCTTTCTCAATACAATTTTGCAATACACTTAATTTCCACAGTCAATTTAACTTAAACACACGTTATAATTCACAACGATTCACGCACTTTACTTACGGTCACTACCGCGCGTGACTCAATTGTCCGTCTCTATCTCTGCCTGTATGCAATTCATTTAATTATCTCGCTTTATTTGCCTGCTTATATACTAAAATAGAGGGCGCGTAGAGAAGACTAGAGTTGCCAGGAAGAGACATGATCCTTCTAGAAACTCCAGCGTGCATGCTTCCAGCGTCGCGTGACTTCCGCTGTCGTAACAATGCATAATTGGTCTAAGTTGCAAATTATGCAAAATAAAGAAACCTATAATTTATTTGTTTTTAATTGATGAAAATTATACTATATTCGTATGCTGTATAGATATTATAACTAAATCCTTCTTTAACTTCAGATATGAATATAGTTAATTACCATATCCAGAAAAAATAGGATACACCCAGCCTTGAACCATGTTAATCTTGCCTTTAGAATTTGTATCCCCATTTTTCCAGGTGTAAGGATTAAACTTGTCTCTCCTAACTGTTGGATAATTCATGGGGTGGATCTCAGAGGGATGCCTATCATACTAGTAATGAGCAAAGAAATAGATGCTGTAAACCCAGGTTTTCTGTAAATGAGGCTTATCTGTTGACGTGTCTTTATAAAGTCATTTCGGGGCTTAAGATTGAATATAGTACTAAATGAAAATAGTGTTTTCTCAGATTTGTTCTTGTCTATTTTCTGTGCAGATGTCAGTATTTTTAGTTCAGCACCTACACACAGAACAGCTGACCTGCAAAGAAAGTGTTTTTTATTTATTTTTAATGTCTCTGTGCTGAAGTAAATATCATGTGTGAAGATGTTTTGTTGTTCACTTCGTAATAAGATATTTCCTGCATGAAAGACTCTGTGTTAAGTCTTTTTATTTCTGGTTAAGTCAAACTTATTTACATTTCGCTTAGCAAATCCAGAACCTCCTGTTATCATAGTATTGATTAATTTACTATTTCACCTTGTAACAATACAAACAAACTTATCAGATTACTGTTTAGATGTCGTGTTTATAGATTGTTTATTGTGAAGTTCAAGCTCGATGTGATCCTTTGCATATTACTGCAAAATCACCGTATTAATTTTATTGAAATGAAAGTAATTTCTATGACAACTAGTGACTTATGGTGAAAAGGATGAGACAGCTGTTGGAGTAGCAATCACTTCATAGAAGTCCTCTCCTAGATGTGGGATTCTTACTTCAAATTCATGACTGCTGGTTGTCATGATCATGTAAGATCTTATCATCTTAAGACCAAGTGAAGAGGCCTCTATAAAGTTTCAAAGTCGTCACCAACTAATATTGTTAATCTCCATCACTTGTTGAAGCTGCCTTCATTTGGAGGGAGTTAGAGATATGCTTGTCGAACTTCAGAAATATCACGAAGGAGGACCTAGGCTTAACTGCTGCTGGACTAAAAAATAGGCAGTATTATGCTTTATGTTAAAGTTAGATGGTCCAGCACTTGATGTTATTGAGCATTCAGACGAGAAATAGCTTAATGACTACGACACAGTCGTAGCTGAATTGTTCCAAAGGCCTGATCCAGTAGAAAACATTCATTTACGAGACAGGTGTCAATGCTTATAACTGTGGGCTCATAAGAACTTGATTGTTTATGCGTAAGACAGGAAGCACACCCTAGTAAGAATTATCAGCGTGTGAAAAGATCTTCATCAACAATTCTGTGGACTGTCTGATAAATTAGGCCACGGGGTTCAATTTCAGTTGGAATGTGCTATTGAGATGTCTACTATGATTCAGCCACATTGTTTATCAGTGGGAAATCAGAGATAACCAAGCCTTGTTATCATGGCAGCACTAACAGCAATCAGGCTCTTACAAATGACAATGTTCAATTATCGATGTCAAGGACTGAACCTGTTGAAAAAGTTCTTTGCCAACATTGCCTGTGATACAAGCGTATTGCAGATCTGTCATAAACCCGTTCAAGAGCCTAAAAATAGTGGACTATATATGAGTACATGCAGAAGAGGAGTTTTCAGTACCTCTGAACATACAAGTGAGTCTCTATGGTGTATTAAACCAGTCTTGTGCATTGTCATCAACTAATGATGAAACTAGTACATGAAAGTTTTTTTTGTCCATAAACCAACTCAAGTAAACTTGCTCAGGAGCAAATTCTCCTAGTATTAGCTTTGTAACAGTACTAATTTGCAATGGAAAGATGACTATTTAGTTTCCAGTTGGAATAATTATTGGAGCATTGAGTGTTGCAGAATTAACGAAAACTCGCTGTGTAGCGGGTTGTAATTCAGCTGAATTAATTTGAAAAGCAAAACATGATTGTTAGGTTCTGAAAATAATCTCAGTATAGAATAATCACAGGAGCTCAGTAGGTTGTTGATAAAATCTGTCAATGTGTTTGGAGGACCAAGTGTCTACCTGGGTAGGATCATAGTCATATTTCCTCTCATAAACACCGGTAATCTGCATCAGATAAAACAACAACCAAAGTACTTTTTTCAAGAGTGATGGCGGAGGAGCACTAGAAATGTTGCCAATAGTGATATTCAGCTAAATTATGTTTATAAGTACTTGTTTTGTGATGTCTGTAAAATACCGTGAGTCACACCATTAATAGAGTGTAGCAATAACAGTAATAACAGATGCATAATTTACAAGAGTAGCTAAAGTCAGTTACTGAGGTAACAGTTGGCAAATCCTGGACAATCTGTTGAAAGCTGCTTGTTTATGTGCTAATATATAGAAGTTGGAGGCTTATATATATGTAAATAGACGTTTGTGATTATGTGTATGCAAGGTGTGGTATACCTACCTATATGAAACACAACATGAATCAATCACTGATAACATAGCAGAGAGAGCTTTGAGTGAGAATGCCAGAGTTTAATCTCGTGGTGAAAATAAAATGGTATAGACTGGTACAGTGTACCAATAAGAGGTTTAGAGCACATAGGCGTATTGACAAGTCATTTTTTCAAGGTCATTTTATGTTTTGACTCATCATAATGGTTTTTATTGATATTGTTAGGTGTCATGGTACAATGTTACAAACAATAGTACTGTGCTTCAGGCTCTACTCCTACTCAGGTGGAATACATGGAAGTGATTTAGGTAATATTTTTTTTATTTCAATTCAATCTAAAATGTTTTCAAATCAATCTTAAATTTACTCATATTTTTATTAGCTGTAGTAGCTATTAATATCAAAATATGTACATTCAAATATTGGAACTTAGTTGTGCATAGAGCAACAGTGTTGATTTGTAAAAAATCTGTGCAGACGGGTGGTCACGTGGGCAAACACTTCTACTGTACCAGTAAGAAATTAAAGTTACTTTCACCTATGGTTAGATCGAAATGTTGGATAAAGTTATACAGTTAAATGTGAGCACTCGGCTTGTAAGCCATCATTTGAAGAAACAGACAGCTGTTGTTTTAATTTATGCTTATGCATATCTTTTAGTTTCAAAATATTTGGATACAAGTAATGAACAGCTCACGCATCACTTGTACGAAAATACAGATTGACTTCTGTTTTGTAATAATGGCCAACAAAATTTCAGTTTACAAACATAAATGTCAGTGAGCAAGATGAAACTGTCTTTGAGAAGTAAAATTTATAAATAG
>NW_013667062.1:154865-158788 GCF_000517525.1 Limulus polyphemus
GAGCGACTGTTGAAATTAAGTGTATCATAAAGTTGTATTCGGAAAGAATAAACTAGTTTTATTGAAGAAAGGACTTGTGTCGCTAAAGTTTAGTCGGAAAGAATTTACGGAAAATTAACTAATGACTGGAGGCATAACAATAGTTTAACTGACATAATCTATGTAAGGTTATTGTAATCAAGTTGTATTAGTTTATGATGGAATATTTTCGACCAGCAGATTGTAATATTCCAAATGTACTCAGTTTACTGAATAATTTCTAAACATTCTTGCAGTACAAAACCAGCTATAGTACATGAAAATATGAACTGTGCAGGAGTGCTAGAGGCAGAGAGTAACACCTTCAACCGTGGTTTAGAATTTCACCTTTGTACGTAACTTGTATTTAGGGGCAATTCAAGTATTATGTATGCTTGAAGGGGAGGGTATTCACACAGGTGCATACTCTATGTATACGGGGGAAGGAAGGGAGATTAAGGTACTGCGCATGCTCATTTTGCATATGCTGTTCTTAGACCAGCTTAGAAATACATTAAGTCTCTTTGATGACATTCAATTTAAAAAAGAATGATAAAATTTCATTGAATGTCCAAAGATGATCGAAACAATATCGTCACATTAAAAGGTGCAAAAGAGCTACTATAGGAGAAATTCTACAGACTGGATGCTTTGCCAAAACGGACACATTAACAATTGGCTTTTGTGGTTTTTACTATTCATTGTTTATTGTGTACCAACGTGATTTCAATGTTGATATTCAGACAGCGCCTGTGTCAATGTTCGAAATCAAAATTATTTTTAAAAAACGATTTATTATTACACAATAATCAATGATGATTATTGTCTATTAATAAATCATTGTTTTAAAAAGAGCTTCGTGATTTTAATAGTTCATAAATAATCACACAAGCAAAAAGCAAACGAGGGATTATGAGTGTCATCTGGCAAATCGCCAGATGAAAAGCAGCTTTTCCTTCCTATAATTTATCAATATATCATCAATAGTGGATTCGAAAACCGTTTACAGCTTAGATATTTTAACCAATACGAGAACAAATCTCATAATGGTGCCAGTCCTTTGATCCTGGCCTGTTATCAAAGTGAATATTAAATACAGTCTTGGCCAAATTGTTTGCATACTGTTCTATATTGATGTTAAAAAAAAACGGTCCGAGATGACCAAGTTTTGATCAGGTTAACACATCTAGGTCGAGTAAAGTTTTGCAACACCTTACAACAGCAATGGCATGAGCATATTTATTCCAGGGTATAAGAGTGAATAGGAGACTGACCAAACAAGGTTATTCATTAGCGTAGGAAGCATTTCTTGTGTGGTCAGGCCATTGCCACACTGTCATTTGTAGGGGGGGGTCTGGAGCATACCCTCCAGAAAATTTTTGAAAAGTTAATGCTATGAGATTGAATCTCAGGCCACTTTAATTATAAATACTGCATAAACAGAATGTAATGTATTGAATTAAAAGAAGCAAGTTTTAATACATAAGTTGTCGCTATACATGCCATGAAAAAGTGGTCAGGTCGTGGCCTGACTGGCCTTCCTGCTTCCTATGGACCCGATTATTTTGCGAGAAGGACTATCTGCAAACCAGGATTAACCAGAATTCACTGCCATCACCATGTTACTTGGGCAAGACAGCATGCCAATTTATAGTTTGGACACTGGCGACATCTCATCTTTTCAGATGAGTCTGACTTGTTAAAGCTGATGGAAGGATCGTGTTCGTCGTTTGCTTGTAAAACAGATGAGGAAGACTGTACTTCTCAAAAGAAACACACAGAAGGTGGTACAGTACATATTTGGGCAGCTATTCATCATGGTGGAAAACTGCTCTTCTTATTCTCCAGGGAAACGTCAATGACGCCTCCTACAGGCATCATATGAAGATGATATTTCTGTCTTATGCTTGGCCAAGGTTTGGCAATAACTTTGTGTTCCAGGATGACAAGCACACTGCTCACAGTGTGCCTATTGCACAGAATTATCTCAACCAGGGGGACGTTACAATATAGCCATGGCCAGCAAAGTCTCCAGAGTGTAATCCCATTGAGAACTGAGTCGGAAAATTGCTAACCACGACCCCTAAAAACAGTTACTTTAGCTGAGTTATAGCGCTTTCTAGTGACAAGTGGAGATGAAATCATGGTAGATTACAGCAATAACCTCATCAACAGATTCCCACGTCACCTTGTGAAGGTTATTAGAATTTGGGGAGAACCAAACAAGTACTGAATGTTTAATATGAACTGATATACCGTTACAGACGTGATTTATAATAATTTGATGCTATATTTTGTCATAATAAATGTTTTGATAAGATTTTGTTGTGATAGGTGAAATGCTGAATAACATATCTTTCTACAGGTATCTGATAAAATTATTTGCTGTTCTAATAAATCGTTCATGATGTCCATATAACCTGTCTCATTATACAAATTACATATGTAGATGTTTAATATAACATTTCTTAGTCTGACAGTGCTAAGTCTTTTTGTATTCCATTTTAATAATAATGTTCTTATTTGTTACAAAATATGCAAACATTTTGGCCAAGACTGTACTTTAACTGAAAAATATTTGTAGATATATTCATAATTAATCAACTCTGTAATACTGTTCTTGAGTGTTCTTGGTCACACAACAACAAAGTTAACAAGTTAGTTAAGCTATATAAGAAAGCTCATTGCCGTAGGAAGCAATGTGGGAGGGGTCAGGCCATTGCCATTTCTAGGGAGTCTAGGGGCATGCCCCCCAGAAAATGTTTGATCATTTAATCCTATGAGATTATCTCCATACTAATCCAAACAGGATGCATAACCTTAGACAAACGAAAAAAAACATGCCTAAGCCTCAGAGTATCTGTGAATGACCCTGCCAAATGGCGGATGCTTCTTCCATTGATACCTGCTAGATTCATAATCAACTTGGAGAAAAAGTAAAAGTCACTAACACCAATTACCTGTTGAGATTCCGTGGTCCAGGACAGTACAATGGTCAACAGGGAACAAAGAAGAAGATGCTCAAATGTCGAGCTCAGCAACTAACCAGGGATCACTCTTCAGATGCAGACGAGTGCTAAATGCCTTTGAACCTTGCAACACCAACGCAATAGTTTGCCAGAACGTCGTTCCTAAGGAGAGGCAGTGTTGCATATCGTATACAGTTCATAATCTTTCTGTGGACAATGTAGAAGAGAACAATAGGCAGAATAGAAGAGGTATTAAGTGGATAAAATGCATCATGAAGTAATGCTGTGCAGGATTGAAACAGTGGAGATATAACTCAGTGAAATAGTTGAAAGTTTGTAACAAGCATGCACTGGCACATGCCTTATTATAGTTTAGCCTAGGTACAAGCTAAAACGTACATATGGTAATAAATTTATGCTGTAATTGTTTTGCTCTGGAGTTGGTGTTAATACATTGCAAACGAAGTGGGTGTTATTGACTATTTTGCTTATATTAATGGATTCTACATAAAGTTTGTTAAGGCACTGCTAATGCTATGGGGGTCTGGGGGCATGCTCCTCAGAAAATTTGTAAAAAATAGGTGCTATGAGAGGAAATCCGGAAGCAATTTAGTATGAAATATAGCTTAAACAAGTGCATGGTTGTTCACCTAAATCCACAAACATCCAATGAAAAGTACAAAAATCATCATACTGTTGTAACACTGCATGGGGTGCTATAAATTAGCATAAATATGTATGTTTTATTATATTAAAGTAGTGTACTATCTACATGTAGTGTAGTTATTAATTGTTAGATTATATTACTAATTTAAACGAACTCTGTACAACAATAGTACATTAGCTATTTCAATCATTGGCTATCATATAAATACATGTATACACTACTGAAATAACATGTTAGCATGCTCCATTCTTCTGGGGTGGCTTATCTAT
>NW_013667062.1:159092-167208 GCF_000517525.1 Limulus polyphemus
CGAAATTGACAATTAATTATTATTGCGCCATTTTTTTGTAATAAACATACAAACATAAGCACGCTTTGCACATAGAAAGCGTTATGGCGGGAGACACTCAGATCACATTGCTGTCAATTCAGTATTTCCATAAACAGTTTTCTTTAAATAGTGCTAAGTGGTTTCATAAGTGATTTAGTAACTTTGTGAATTGCAAATTACTGTAGATTGATACAGGTGATTATGCCAGCCAAGAAACGTCCTTTCTATGGAAAGTCTTCTGCTACTAAAAGAATGCAAGACTAAGAGCAACTGAAAGAGACAAAGAACGCAATCAAAGACTTCAAGCACAAGCTGCAACACAGGCTGCTCAAATACAGAAAGAGACTTTGGAATAACGTAAAGGTAGACTTCGAGCTCAAACTGAAAGGCAGGCTACTCAAAGACAGCAAGAAACTGTTGAACAGCACAAAGCCAGAGTTCAGTCAGAATCATCAAGGCAAGCTGGATATAGACAACAAGAAAGTTCCGAACAACGTCAAACCAGACTTCAAGCACAAAAATTAAGACAAATAACTTATAGAGAGTAATAAACAGAAGAACAACATGATGTACGACTTCAGGCTCAAAGAAAAAGACAAGCTCAAACACGATCTAATTTCAAATAAATCTTTGTTTTGATTAAATGCTTTTTTATTTCTCGCATCACAGCTTTTGTCTACTTACTGAATAATTTGTTGAAAAAAATACTGATCTATACATTTCAAATCAAAATTTTCACCGTGAAACGCCGGGTAACTCAGCTAGTAACTTGTATACAGTTTCAATGTTGATAACAGTGTCCTAATTAAAGTTAGAGCACTCAGTCTTTCTTCGGTTTATGTACACCTCAGGTGATTATTCAACCAACGGAGAACAGATGCCCAACGTTCACATAGACTTAGTGACAGTATTTTTTAACATTACAAAAATAGGGGTTTCGGCCGAACCCCCACCCCCACTGCGTACGTGTATGCAAACTTATTATGTCTTAATTATTCAAAGAATTCGTCAGTCAAACCAAATATATGTTTAAGTTAAACGAGTAGATTCATTTATTAAAGCCAAAACATATACCCACAATATCTATGATGGGAGAGTTTGTATTGTCTTGGAACATTTGTTTATTTAATTATGTGTTTATTTCATTTATTTTGAACGATATCACATTATTATTCAGAAACCAAACATTTTCTCAATATTACTTAAGTTTACAAATTATTTTTTGAGCAATTTTTTCAAACCATTAATTAAAAATAACTAGAAATTGAGGTATTGAGAAATATATTTTATTTCCACAAGAAACTTTCATTGCAACTATATGTAGATTTTCTTTTTAGTTCAAGACGAATTTGTTTTAAGCGCAAAGTTGTACAACAGGCTATCTGTATTAGACACAGCGCAAGAACCGAATCCTAAGTACAAGAAGAAGAAACATTATATTGATAATGGATGAATCCCCTATTTTTTCTTCAGTTTTAAAGCAGTGTTATCGTCAAACCTTAGGCATCTTTTTTGTTATTTTTTATCAACATTACATCTATTCCATTATTTATACAATAAATCTAAGAGTAGTTTATAGATTAATCGCGATAAGGATGTTCGATAGTTAGAAATATCCATATTGTTCGGGTTAACCAGTTATTGTCTAGACAGCAAAGCAACAACTGGAAAACGAACAAAGCTATAAGTAGTCAATAATTGTAGGGTTGAGTGTTTGTTACCATGGCAACAGGGTAATAAACAATGAAATTAAGGCAAATTTCGCATTTCCCAATGACTCAGCAAACACACTCAGAGTTAAGTCTCAGCACATTTATTCCACCTAGGTTTAATATTAACTGTCACGTGCTCTGTTGGTGGGCGACAAGTAATAGGATAAAAATTAGTTTCGTTTTTTTTTTTTTTTTTTCTATTGGTAGGTTATTAAGCCTTAATGGTTTGATTGTTTGCTGGTTGAATTCCACGCAAAGCTACTCGATGGTTATCTGCGTTAGCCGTTCCTGTTTACAAGTGATAGACTAGAAGAAAAGCAAGAAGTCAACACGACCCATCGCCAACGTTTGGGCTACTCTAGTGTAACAGTAGGGCTAACTGTCACATTACAACGCTCTCGTAACTGAAAGGGCTAGCATGTTCGATGATGGGATTTTAACCTGCAACTCGTAGATTGCGAGTCTAGCATTATATACATATATATATATATATATCATCACCAGGTCATGACGTTATAATTGAATTGAACTAATTAATATAGTTTAGGCTGTTACGATTTATCATTTCTGCTTTTCGTCTGTTATTTTTGTGTATACTTTAACTAGTATTTACTAGATATAGGGTAGTTTGGTATATAAAAGAGGGTGACAACGTGACGGAATAAGGTAATGTGTATGTAGATAGTGAGTAATTGAACTGCAGTCAGAAGTATTGTTGACATAGCGTTGTTATAGAGCGATTGTTGAAAATAAGTGTATCGTAAAGTTGTATTCGGAAAGAATAAACCAGTTTTATTAAGTAAAGACTTGTGTCACGTAACTTCGTCGGAACGAAGTTACGGAAAGTTAATTAACAAACGGAGACGTAACAATATAACTAACTTTCTGAAGTAGCAGTTAACTATTACTTTTATAAGACCTGGTAATAGCAACCGAATTTGCTTAGTGATAAATAAATAGACATGGTAAGTAATACATTGCACAAAACAATTAAAGGATTATCAAAATTTGTAATTTTATAATTACAACAAGATAAAACTACTGTTGTAAATTTGTTTGTTCGTTTGTTTTAACCACAATGTGCTATCTGCTGTGTCCACCGCGGGGAATCAAACCCGCGATTTTAACGTTGTAAGTCCGAACACTTACCGCTGTCCCACCGTGGGACTACTGTTGTAAGATAATATCAATCAGTTCACTTAGTTTGTTGCTATGCACATCGGATAACTGATAATCAGTTACATGATCAGAACTGTAAATGATTGGTCGTTCAGATTATTCTATTAGGTCGTCAAGAAATTAATGTCTCGTTTTTGAACACTCATTACCCCCCCCCCAAAAAAAAACAACAACAAAAACGTACATCACGTATAATAGTTAAACGAATCGCCTAAGCGTCACGTTAGTTTAGCCTATACTGTATAATGCGTAAAGTTTAGTATACTCTAATCCGTTATAGTGACGGCACACCATGAGACACACATTCGGCACATGATGTTGTTTGAATAAAAGAAGGGAAACAACGCCTGTCTAGCCACAAATAATATCAATGAAGTTTATGGAAATGTTTTAAACGTTCGTAACTGTCAACGATGGTTCAGCAAATTTCGTTCAGGTGACTTTAGCCATAAAACTGTGATGGCAGGGGCCGACATGTTGGAATTGATATTGATGTTCTGAAGACGCTTGTTGAGTCTAACCCAAGGCAACACACTCGTGAAATGGCCCTAAAATTGCATGTTTCTCATGAAATAATACGTAAAAATCTACAAAATATGGGAAACTCCATAAAGAATGTGTTTGGGTGTCTCACGAACTCTCCGATGATCATCGTTTCCAATGTGTGAACGTTGCTTGGTCTCTTCTGGCGCGTAAACCATTTTTGTACAGAAATGTCACCGGTGATGAATAATGGATTCCCCATGCGAATATTAAACGCCAAAAACAATGGCTCAGTCCTAAACAAAAACCCCTTCCGACCCCAAAAATTGGACTCCATCCGCAGAAAGTGATGCTTTGTATTTGGTGGGACATCAAAGGAGCAATTCATTTCGAACTCCTCAATCCACAGCGAACTGTCAGTGCAAAGATCTACAGTCAGCAACTGGAACGATTAAATTAAGCCCTTCATCAGAAACACCCTTCACTCGGCAATCGGAAAGGTGTTCTTCTTCTCAACGACAATGCACGTCCACATGTGGCACATTTGACGCAACACAAGTATATGGAGTTGGGTTGGGAAGTTCTCCCCCACCCACCATATTCTCAAGATATGGCACCATCAGATTACCATCTTTTTTCGTTCGCTGCAACACCATCTTAATGGGGAAATGTGTGGAAGGCGTTAAAGAGGACATCGACATGTTTTTTGCTTCAAAGCCAAGTGATTCCTTTAATCAGGGAAGTAACAACCTGATTATAAGATGGAAAAACATCATCGATAAGAATGGAGACATTTAATAAATGTTTTGTTTTGATATATAAGTTGTTCGGGTTTTTCATCTAAAAAAGCGACATTAATTTCTTGACGATCTAATACATATAGTGGTCTTACATAGTCTTTTCTTATTTGTTACTTTGAAGTAAATAACAGAGCTCCAAATTGCTCATAAACCATAGCTAGACTTCAAAGGAGACATATGGATGTTTTATCCCTATGGAGAATTATTAGATGAATGAGAACCAGCCAGTTACATCAAGCTGTTGCGAATGGGCTAAAAGTGTCTAAAATGTCGCCAACAGAATTTGTAACGGTTTCTAAACCAATAGTACAGTCACTTGGATAGCTGGACAAGGCAGAACGTTATCTACAATACGAGTAAACGACCAATATTATTTATTGTACAGGTGACAAACAAATACAGATCGGTAGGACTTGTACAGAGGAAGAAAGATAGTACGCCTCTGTAGAGATTGAGAAAGATATTTACAAGTAGAAACTTGAAGCAAATCTGACATACACCATAAGTATTACCATTATATATAACACATCATAAGGACTAACATAATAGACCTACCGCAAATCTGACTGAATTCTGACAGATAATGTTAACCACTATGTATCAAACGTAAAAGGGTCATCCTTCTCAGAGTACTTGCATTATTCTCGTTTATCTTGTTCAATCCGTAAGAAAAGTAGAGAGGATAAACCTTTCAGGAATCACTAAGTCTCTACGCTGTTAACCTTTTTTACATAAGCCATATGATATACAAAAGTATGCTAGTTGTGCAGCAACATCCTCAGTGGGAGAATTCAGAAACACCAAAGACCCAAGACAATAAGTAACTCGAGCAACACCGGTCTAGCCACTTCCATAAACAATTTTCTATTGTTATACTTGTATACATAAATACACATGTATATTTGTGAAATAGTCGAAAATTTCAGGTGAGCAGTAAAAACGCCGGCTTTTCTAAACCAATAGGAAAAGAAACACCCAGTATAGTTTCAAACTACAACAGCAAAGCAAGAAACAACTCGCGTGTAAAGATGTGAAGAACACATATAGCGAACTAAACACGTGTGTGGCGTTTTCGTAAAAGTAAAATCGGTTTAATTTCTTCTTGCAATACAAGAACAGTTATATGTTTGTTTGGACATAACTTGGAACCACATCCAATTTATTTATCATTTTACAACATCATATATATGGTCGTGGTGAGAGTGCCAGCAGAAATAAGCATTAGCAGATGTACTGATCTCTACATCTAATGGAATATATCACTAATGCCACACATTATAGGGACAACACTAAGAATATTTGTGCTAACAGATCCTATTAACATATTGCTAATACTCAGTAATTCAGCACTAAGTGAACCGCACTGTTTAGCTCGTTCATCTTCAATTTGGCCTTCGTTTCATCTTAATGTTTGACATGATTTTTGAAGAAGAAGGGACTGACCTAATTAAGCGGCCCATATGCTCACCGGACTTCAATCCTATAGTAATTGTATGGGATGTTTCTCGGAAATATTGCGTCCTCTCAATTGCCTATAGACACTAAAGACCTCTTGAAAACAATTTTCTTTTTAGATTAATGGGTCGAGAGTACCTCAGGACTTTGTCAACAGTTTGATTTTAATCATGAAAAATTAGTACTAGGATGTTCTTACTGTAACCATAATCCATACTGAAGTGAAATATCATGAAATGTAAAGACGAAAAGCTATCTCCACCATATTTTCATCTATACGCGTGGGCTAAATGATTAGTAATTTACATGTCATACCAGATGACAGATTATCAGATGTTTGGTTTGCATAAAAATGAGTAGAGAGGGTTATTGACGTTATATAATAGTCGGGTTTTTGCTTTGTCATAGCTGAGACGTTATAAATTCAAATTATCCTTTAACTCTTTTGAGTCTCCCAGTGGGCAGCGGTAAGTTTACGGAGTTACAATGCTAAATTCCTAAGTTTAATTCCCCATGATGGACAGAGTGCAGATAGCCTATTGCGTAGCTTAGCGGTAAAACAAAAACACAGTAGTATAAATATCATACGTTTGTTTGTTCGTTGGTGCTAGAGCAAAGTTATATTGGGCCATTTTCTATGTCCACCGAAATTTTCACATTTTAACGAGTAAGAATTTAAAGCTCAAAGCCATTAGCAAAATAAACATAAAACATTATAATATCCTCATTATATATATAAAAGATCGACAGGATAGTTTATAGTCAAACAATCAAAGAACATAAATTTAGAAGTTTGCTATCTCTTCTTGGACTACACATAAAACACCCTTTCATTCACACTTTACAGAATCTTATTTCTTATTCAGATAACTAGATAATGATCTGTTATGCCAGCCAAGCACTAACATAACAGTACATGAACTCCACATTGTTTCTTTTTCTTCATCCAGTTATACGTTATTTAGTAAATTTGAATCACCCTCAGAGAACGAGAAGAGAGAACAAACCTCTTGTATTGCCCAGCTTAGAAGAAGCTTTAACCATGTTGAACAACAGACTGTCGAAGCTGCCATTACAAGTTTCAACACCACAACCCATCACCTATTGTGTATAATTTGACGTCTTCCACAGTAAAGATGACATAGGGGATATTCTTCGCTTTAATTGGCATATATAAACAACTAAGGTAAATAAGAGTTACCCTAAATACTTCTCACAGTTATTTCCGACTCTTACACAACTTTACATCCAAACTTTATTATTATTAGAGAGAAAACGTAAAGGAGGCATACTTCCAAAATTTATATCACACAGTAGATAGGAATCTCCTCTTGTCCTCAAATTAATCTCATCGTTTGTGCAGAACACAGAATTAATGTTAACTTTCGATCAATACAAGTTACCTACCTGCAATGAAACTAAAAATTTGCTTATTTGATGTTAAGCACAAAGATTCACAATGGTCTGGCTATAAGTGCTTTGCAAACAGCGGGTATCGAAACCTGGTTTTTAGCGTTATAAGCACTCAGACTTACCGCTGAGCCACCGGGGCCAAAAATCATTTAACATGGCTAAAGAATAACATAATACACCCTAAGATTTATTGCACATAACCACAATATAAAAATAAATTGCAAGGAATTTTTTAACATAAAGTAAAATAATCATCTCAATACATACACATTTACCACCAACCTGGAACCAGGGACATGACATAACATCAAGCATCTCTAGGTGCAATGTCTAGAAAAACGGAAAGGCGACTGGTTCATTAGGAATGACAATACAAGAATCAACAGAACTCAAGTCTCAACAACAACAAGAAAATAATTTAAAAAATATCTGAAAAGTCTGCAAGTTGGATACTGAGAAGGCTTCAGAGACAAATGCGCATGCTCCTGTAGTGCCATCAGTTATATAATACAACTGAACAATATGCATTAGAAAAAAAAACTGATATAATTATAAAATCCGCGTAATTTATAATGTTACGACCGCGGAAGTCACGTGACTCTGGTAACACGTGATGAATTTTTGGAATGATCATGAATTATCAGGTAAGCCCGAGACAACCTCTTTTTTAGTATATAAGCCTGGCAGAGAAAGCCTGGGGAAATGAATGTATGATAAAGCGAACAGTAGTCACGGTAAGTTTCGGGCGAAATTATCGAGATTGTGAATCGCTGTGGTTTATAAGGTGTATTATAAAAGTTGTTAAGTTTAAAGTGACGAGAAACGTACTGACAGTGGAATTACTGTTTGTATCGAGAAAAAATAAACTGGTTTAACCAAGAAAGAACTTGTACCGCTGAAGTTCCTCGGAAAGAAATTCTACCGGAAATTATCAAACAAGCAGATACGCAACATATGTATATATATATATATATATATATATGACTATACGATTATTTTAGTACTGTGCGTTAGGTACCGGACCGTAGGGACGTAGTTACGGTTAACCGGTAC
>NW_013667062.1:167258-169476 GCF_000517525.1 Limulus polyphemus
AAAAGTAACGTTAGTACCGCTCGAGTACGTTCCGTAACGGAAAGAAATTACCGTAACCGTAAACTAATACAACAAGACAGATACGACAACAATATATATATATATATATATATATATATATATATAGCGATTGACATTTTTATTAGGATCCTACCTAACATTGGTTGAAACAGATTTTGTCGTTATTATAGCCTGAATTCGACATTGTTGGCAATCTATTTGAGCACGTAGGTTTACTTATGAATTAGTTACTATTCTATATAACTAATCAGTCGATATCATATGTTTGAGTTGCTAGGGTGCCAATTTTAGTCACTGTCATGCTCTTTGAACCAATTAAACTTTATTTTTCAACACTTTTAGAAGTATTTATTTTGAGAAGCATAGAAGTTAATCGAAAAAAGACATAAAAATTAATAAAACCTGAAAATGACTTATGAATGATCCCCTGTACAGTAACTTGTTTTCAGTGCTTAATTAGTATCACCTTACACGCCTGACAAAACAACAACAACAAAAAAAAACAGTATTCTGAATAATCTGTGTGGGTATATTTCCCAAGTATATTTCCAGCCAATATTACACCGCTAAGACGTCTCATTTGTAGTGCAAAAGCAACTTTATGCAAGAGTGATGAATCACTTGTAAATTTTTATCATTTCAACCAAGGATGTAACTGTGAGCCCTATGTCACTTTTAACATATTATTTAAACAGTAAGAATAATGTGCTATTTTTAAAAGTAGGAATCTCGTAGAATATAAAATTAAAGAAAAAAAACAAACCGATAAAAAATATTCACCTCCAGAACAAACGTATTCACTTTTGGTATGAATATTATAATAGCACATTCAAGTTGAAGAGATATCATTGTAAGAAGTCAAGTAAACAAATTTTAGTGTAAGGATATCCAACGTACAGTCGTATACTGGAGATCAGTAAATGACTATAAGTTCGAATACTTCATATTTGTATGAATACGAAAACGAATACACGAAAAAAAATGTTAGTATTCGAATACGAATACCCAGGAATGTATTAATGAGTACTTTGTCAGGTAATGTGCAATAATGATAAAATAGCAGACGATAAGATTTCAGTACTTTTATTTTGTGAAACAAACTTTTTAGAAAGTGAAACAAACAAAGTATGATCAAATAATAACATTTCAATACCTATATTTTTCAAAATGCAATAACAAAGCTTTAGAACAAAAAATATTTTTAAAGGACACTTATAAGATATTATAATTGTTCATTATTCTTTACGAACATCATTCTCTCAAATGTCAGTGAGGCGGTAGCGATCAGGTCTGAGGGTTTTGCCTCCGATGCTAAATAAACGCTCAACGGGGCAGAGGATGCTGGAACACTCAGGTAGCGTTTGGCTAGTAAAGATAGGGTAGGAAAGTTTTTTTCATGGATCTTCCAATAATCTAAAGGGTTGCCTTCTTCAGGAATGCAAGGACCACCGAGTTAGGTGTTGATCTCTGTATCCTCTGAAGATGAGGTGTCTGGTTTCTTGGAGGCAGCAAATAAACCAATAAGCTTACTTCTTTTACGAGGAAGGGGGTATTTATAGTCTTCTGTTGGCTCCATGGTTGTAGGATTTGTTGAGGAAACTTTCTTGACTTCTTGCTGCAGAAGCATTCGATTGAATTCATAGATCATAGGTCTAGTGAAACACCAGTCAAGTTTAAATCTGAGATCCAATATTGCAGCCAAGCAGAAGACACTTCGTTGTCATACTAAGTTAACCGGGCATGAACAGATTTTTTCTTTTAAGAGACAAGATTGAAATTATATCTGAACTGCATGCTGTCAATCTCAGTCATTAGCCCATAAACTACATGGCACTACATAACTGGAGATAACAATGTTCTGACCCTGGGTGAAACCTGTTGCTTCTTCAAAAGGTGTCAGTATTGTCACCAAATCTGCAATCACAGTTTGATCATGAAAAGTAAGTTTTGATATCTAGATTATTCAACTTCTCCTGGGGAATCTTCAATAAATACTTAATAATTTCTTAGTTCCATCGTGTTGGTGTTACCGACTGAACTCTGGCCTCTCCCTCAAGTAGTTCAGTTGCTTGCGTTGATTTTCGAATGCTTTGGAAATTACTTTCAGCAATGGTCCAGGTTTTTCATGCTATCCCTGACCACAAGCTGTAGCGTGTAGGAAAAGTAGGGGTCATTTTCAGGAAGAACTCCGAATAAA
>NW_013667062.1:169700-172813 GCF_000517525.1 Limulus polyphemus
ATTTTCAGGAAGAACTCCGAATAAATTGTCTGCTGATTTAGATTAATCCAAAAGTTTATCGTCTAAGTTACTATCTGTAGATGACCTATCGCCATCTCTTACACTAGGAAGTGTTTTCGGTTCAAATCCAGGCAAGGAGAAAGCCTTGATAATATTGGATGCGTTATCAGATGTCACATGTGACACCTTGTTGTTGAAGTCAAAGAGAGTTAATATTTCATCATATTAAGCTGCAGTGTTATCAGATGTACGACGCCCTTTGAAACGCCGACATGTCAGCATGACTGTTTGCATTTTCCAGTCAAGTATAAAATGACCAGTGACTTCAAGAAAGCTGCGCATTTGTCTGCTACTCCAGTGACATTGATGTTGGGTACAAGTTGCAGTAGAGGGATTACTTTTTGTTGGACTTCATCAAACCTGCTCTCGATCAACGTTGTAGACAGATTCTTGCGACTCGGAAAAATGTACCGAGAATCCATGGATGCCATGAGATGCTGAAAATATTTTGACTCCATTACTGAAAAGGGTTGCAGTGTACCGGCAATAAAATTGACGAGTTTGTTAGTGATGTGCTTCTAACGAGGGTGTGTAGACTTATATCTAGTTGATTCTGTACAGTATACTGCTATTGTACTTGTAGGCTGCTGCACCTGGGCAGAAGTACCAGAGTCAGATGTAGACTTCTGTAGCCCTGCCTCACGGTTATGAAGAAATACAAAAGCGTATCTCTGTTATGTAATATAGAATATAGTTTATAATGATAAAAATATATCATAAGAAATAACTGTCTCAGTTATATAATATAAAATATACCTTATAATAAAATTAATAAAAACATATAAATCTACATAAATGAAAATAATAATAAATATAGTAATGAACGAGAAATTTAGTTTACCTATATTTTATTGTATAGTTTACATAGATTATAGTTTATATTAACAAAAATAATAAAAAAGGCTTACTTCAGATGTGTCAGCAGGTTAGAAGTGTTTTTCCTGAAGTAGAAATAGTCCACTCACAGTATTTACACTTTGCCTTGGTGTGGCCAGATCTAGCAGTAGAAAGTATGAAGTGTTCATGAACCACTGAAGGCAGTTTAGTAGCCATATCAAATTCTCTCAAGTGAATTGAATGAATTACTAACCACGTAATACAATAACTTTTAAGATGGTTGAAGAGTATTTACCTGATTTAAAAAGAGTAAAAATAAAAACGACGTTTTTGGCTCAGTAAAAGATAAACTCTTTATTAGTTGTTTTGGCCAACTAGTTTCGGTAACATTGTCACCATCATCATCTGCCATTATGTTACGCCAAAAAATAAATTATCTGAAGCTAGTTAACACGGTATATTAGTGTACCAAGATCAAAATATCTTATTTTAAAATAATTAAAAATGCTAAATGTAAGCCTGCACTACGTTTTAATCCGAGTTATTATTCTACATTGGCAGACATGGGGTATTTGCATTCGGTATTCGTATTCGAATACAGCTTTAGGAGTATTCGTACTTGTATTCGAATACTTTGGTAGAGAAAGTTAAAGTATTCGTATTCGAATTCTATAGCATAGTATTCATATTTGTTGAATAATTTACTGATTACTTAATAGTGTAAAAGTAAATGTCAACTTTTGTATTCGTCAAATTTCTAGACTGTTATTATTACATCCGCAGCACGTTAATTCATCTTTCAGTACAAGCTTCGTTCCCGTATGTAACCAAACAAAATTGAAGGCTACGAAAATTATGCTTGCCTGAGCGACTATAACATTATAATGAATAATTTACGTCAAATTCCGTACTTCTTGGAGAGAAGAATTTGAGAAGAAGGGATGCCTAGAGAAAAAAAAAGTCACATTTCTCAATCTAGGGGAAATGCAGGATTTATTTTTAATATTGCTTTATAAAATTACAAACTTAAAACTTATATATTATTAAAATATGGATTATTAGGTAGTATTTTATGCCATACTAATTAGTATAACATGAACAAAAATTAGTATTGTTGTGTATCTGCTTGTTTGTTAATTTTCCGTAGAAATTCTTTCCGAGAAACTTCAGCGATACAAATCCTTTCTTAATTAAAACTAGTTTATTCTTTCTCGATACAACCTTGCAATACACAGAATTTCCACAGTCAAAACATTTGCAATCTCGATAACAAAACACACACTTTATATTACCGTCACTACAGCTCGCTTGACACAATTGTTTGTCTCTATATCTATCTATCTGCAATTATATCTCTGCTTTATTTGCCGTACTTATATACTAAAAAAGAGGGCGCCTGGGACAGACTAGAGTTTCCAGGAAAAGCCATGATCCTTTTAGAAACTCCAGCGCGCATGCTTTCAGCGTCGCGTGACTTCCGCTGTCGTAACACTTCCCCTTCCTTAGTATTGTTTGTCCCGAACAATAGCCACTTACATTAAACCAATAGATAATTAACAATAACTTAATTAAATGTACATAATTTACAAACACAAAATTAAAATTCAACAAAGTCTCTTAGTTTTATGGGACGTATCTTATTTCGTACTGCTTTCATCTCATTGGCTTCTGCTTCACCTGAGGTTCATCTGCTCCATCAGAAAATGTCCCATTATCGGTAACAGTCACATCAGTGGTAGTAACTTCATTAAGGGCTTCAATGTTTCCCTTCTCAAAACCGGGTAGAGTTTCCTCTTCTACAGTGGCTTTTTCAGGTTACACGTCTTCAGCAGCGTCATTTGTTCTGTTGTTCACTTCGTTCCAACTGAAATGTCCTGGACCATGATAAGACCAAAGCCTATTGGCATGCACCACCTTTGGCTTACCTCGCCGACAACATTTTATTCGGAAAGTCACGTCTGACAGACGATCCACTATGTCATATGGGCCTTCCCATGGAGAAGACAACTTAGGAGAATTCCCTTTGGTATTCCTGGGATTATACAACCACACATTGTCTCCTGGTACAAAACTAACTTCATCCGATCTCTCATCATAGGATAACTTCATTGAATCTGCAGACGTTTTCAAGTTTGAATGTACTTCATGGTGAATATCATGCATCCTTTTCCTATAACACTTTCACAAACTCTGACACATTTTCAGGCAACTCTTCA
>NW_013667062.1:172901-174736 GCF_000517525.1 Limulus polyphemus
TTTACCAGTTCCTGTCCCAGTGTCCAATTGTACTTTGCTACCATCCCATCAGACTGTGGGTGAAGTGGCGTTGTCCTGGTCTTTCATATGCCAAACAACTTGCAGCACTCATGGAACACAGCTGATTCAAAGTTACGGCCTTGATCCGAATGCAGTATCATATGGCATTCCAAATCCGAAGAAAAAATCACTAATAACCGAAGCTACAGTTGTAGCTTCCTGATTTGGTATTGCATATGCCTCAGGCCACTTGGTGAAATAATCCATCACCACACAAATGTACTTGTTTCTGCACGAGTTTGGGGCAAAGGACCAACAATATCAACAGCTACTCTTTCCATTGGTGCACCAACTTGATATAACTTCATTGGAGCATGTCTCTTATGCTTGGGTCCCCTTTTAGCACAACATTTACTGCAGGTCCTGCACCATTCTTCCACATCTTGCCTCATACCTATCCAGTAACATCTCTGTCGTAGGTGACTCAATGTCTTCTTAACTCCGAGATGTCCTCCTGTTAAACTATCTTGCGATTGATGCAGCACAACTTCCAGTAACGTTCTCGGCATAACTGTTTGCCAGGTCGTCACTTTCCCATCTGCAGTTTCCCATTTCTGGACAGGAATACCATCTTCCAGTTTCAACTGGTCTCATTGTGCCCAATAGTTCTTTGTCATAGGGCTCAAGCCAGACACCTTCTCCTAAGCAGGGCACAAAATATTTGATTTTAGAAAATCAATTATTGGCTTCAAATATTGGTTTTTCTCCTATTCTGCTTTAATATCTATATTTGGTTCCACTTCACCATCATCAACTCCTTCAGTCACTTTGACTTCAGCTTGATGGCACCTGGTTAGTTCAACCTCTCTTTTGCAGCAATGTCTATAGTCATTTTTGCAGGGTCTTCGGCTCATTCCATCAGCTTTTCTGGCCTTGAATCCTGATGTGTGTACCAACCTAGGTACGTCTGTGCTGGACTTAACATAGGATTCGAATTCAAGAGCTCTGGCCATTGCATCCTGCATAGTAGAGGGGTGTGCTTGCTTTACTCGTATCTTCAGTTGTGTACTGTCCAAGGTGTCTACAAACTTATCTCTCAGCAACAGCTTGAGGACGTCAGGTGGTGCAGTTGGGAAGGCCTTGTGTGCCTTACTTTCCAAGTCCTGTGCCAGCTCTTGCAGGCTGTCCCCTTTAGCACGGACTCTAGTCATAAACCTAGCCCGGTAGACTTCAGACTGATTTTGGGTTCTATACCTGAGTTCTAGAGCAGCTACCAGTGCTCTATAGTTGTGCCTGTCGTCTGCTGACAACTATCCAAGTATTTTCTGTGGTTGTCCCTTCAGGCTCGTTGCCAGGTACACTGCTTTCTGCTCCTCTGTCCATCCATTCATTTCTACCAGGAGCTCAAATTGTGCTCTATATGCTTCCCACTGTGCCTTCCCATCGAATTCCTGTGGCTTCCTTCGCACTAGATCACCCCTATTGCTAACACTCGTGTCTGGAATGTGACTTCTGACAGGACTGAAGATGTCTGCATTAGGGTTTAGTGGCGGGGTGTTGAAGGGGCTTCCCGTTTTCTGAAGCTGATTAGGTCGATGGCTAATATATCCTTCTTGTGTAAAAGATAGTAAATCATTCTTTAATGTATTTAATTCGCTTTGAAATTTACTAATGTTTTCCATTTGTGTACTCTGGCTTTCTCTCAACTGTTGGAGACTTTCTTCTTGTTTATTTTCTTTCTCCTCCAACCACTGCTGTAGTCTCTCTTCTTGTTCATTTTTTCTCCTCCAACCACCGCTGTAGTCTCTCTTCTTGTTTCTTTTCTTTTCCCTCCA
>NW_013667062.1:175154-180565 GCF_000517525.1 Limulus polyphemus
CTTTTTCGCCAACACTGCTGTAGTCTCTCTTCTTGTTCATTTTTTCTCCTCCAACCACTGCTGTAGTCTATCTTCTTGTTCATTTTCTTTCTCCTCCAACCACCGCTGTAGTCTTTCTTCTTGTTCATTTTCTACAACCTCCAACCACTGCTGTAGTCTCTCCTCTTGTTTATTTTCTCGTTCTTCTTGTTTTTGTTTCCTTGGCTGGCTTAGCAAATAGAAAAGATAAGACGTTGTTATTTTATATTCTAGCTTGTCCATATCGGTAGTTTGAATTCCTAATTCGTACGAAACTGTATATTTTGTATTTTGACATCACTAATTTGAACCAGTGCTGCATTCAACATACCACGTGACATGCAAAAATCGATGTTTAGCTGTGTTTTTTTAATATTTGCTTTTAAATTAAAAATAAACTAACATATAATACTAAAATTTGAATTATAGTGTACAATTTGATATCAAACTTATTGACATAGATTCATAAAATACTAGTTGAATAAAATTTTTAATGCAATGGCTTTTGACCCGTGACCCGTCGAGATTAGTGTGTTTGAGTTTCGACAAGGGATATGAAACTAAAGTATAGTCCAACGCGGAAAATCAAACCCATGATTTTACTGTTGTAAGTCCGTAAACATATCGCTGACCCACCGAGGTACTTTTTTCTTTTAGCGCATGCATAACACTATTATGGATAGATAATGTAATAAATACTGTCAATTACAAGACATTTTGCGAAATGTTGATCAGACACTCAAAAATGTTTTAGTTTCATACCCCACAAACCCCATCTTCATACTCCACGAACATGCCTTCAAATATTTAGAATAAAAACGACGTTTTTTGGCACAATAAAGGATAAACTTTTTATTAGTTATTTCACCCAACCATCATCAGGGTTTTTTACTTTTAATATATTGCCCCACAGTGGCACAGCGGTATGTCTGCCGACTTACAACGCTAGAATCCGGATTTCGATACCCGTGGTGGGCAGAGCACAGATAGCCCATTGTGTAGCTTTGTGCTTAATTACAAACAAACAATAAAACAAACTTTTAATATACAATAGCACAATGTGCATGAGAAGAAATTATATCAATCAAATTTATCTGAAATATGATTTCAAAATGGAATGAGATATAGAAGGAGGTATTGAGATATTTGATTATACTCATGAGAAGGAAATTCAAAATCAAAGAACAAGTATAAAAAAAAAACTGAGTTTGAAAATACTTACCATACATTCAATTTTCAATGGATATTAATGAAAAAAATAAGCAGAAAAGAAAATGTATAAGATATGTAAAAGGTAAGCACCAGTTTAGGTTTTGAAAATAATGTCTATTTGAACCTTTAATTGTTATTATAATATTTTTAAATCCTGTTTGACGTTTATATTATTTCAAGATATTATTAAAAAATATTCGCACCGCTATTTTGATTTAACGCTTTTTACTTACAGTTTCAAGTAAGTTAGTTTCATTAATCAGTTAGGGTTTAGTCCTTCAAATTTTTCAGGATAAAAGACACAGAGATGTAATGAAATTAAATAGATAACGCGGGAAAAAGTTGGCATGCTTTGTTTTTTTATGGGAAACAAAAAAAAGAAGAGTGGCAATGGTTAAATAAGATTAAAAAAGTCACGCTATTATAGAGCTGAAAACAAAACAAAACAGAAAGCCACAATGTTTGGTATCAGTGCTAACTATACAGAGAACATTGATAGTGTTGAGTACTTGAGGTGCTAATTGAATATCGCTGATCAATAGTAATCTGTACTTTTGTCTTTTTAATGCTCTTTAAATATTCGTGCAATATTTAATGAATTTAAACACTCGTTTTAAATTAAATTTGAGATGCGTGTGCAAAAATGAAAGGGAGCGATATCTAAAATTTAAGAGAATATACATATTAATTAGCTTTGCATCAGCCACGTGAGAAAAGTGGCACCTGGTTTGAGTTGTGTCGTGTGGTGCTAGACAATATCGTGGATAACCAGCGGAAATATAATTCAGACAGAGACAGTATTAGAAATAAAAAACAAAAACAGACGTGTGCTCATCCTGTATTGTTAAGGTCCTTTTGTGCTGGTAGACATTTTGCATACAAATTGCGCTTTTCTTACCACTGCTCCTCTAGTCTCCCAATAAATGCAGATTGAAGCACAGGAGGATTTGGCTGCAGTGATAACAGCGGTATATTTGAAAAGCTTATCTCGTAATTAGCAAGTTTAAAATACACAATTTTGTTTATTTGTTTTATGAATTATACTAGCCGTCCCTAATTTAGCAATGATAGACTAGAGGGAAGGCAGCTAGTCACATCACTCACCATCAACTCTTGGGCTGTTCTTTTCCAACGAACAGTGGGATTGACCATCACATTAAAATGCTTCCACGCCTGAAAGGATGAGCATATTCGGTAACGAGATTCGAACTCGAGACTCGCAGATTGCGAGTTGAGTGCCTGCCAGGCCCTTTATGATACATGATATAGAGCAGAAACACAAAATTGATAACAGATAGATAAGAGACGTGATGCCGCGTAACGTTTAAAAGGGAAACAACTAACTAGATTTTTTTTTTCGTATCGAACGTATCCATATTTCGTTAAAGTCTATCATAGGCGTGTGTCTGACACAACTGAAACCTCTTCCGAGTGGTCACTTGTTACAATCTCTAATAATAATAATAATAATAAGACGTGTCTGTGTGTGTGTTACCGTCATAACTCCAAGAGTAAAAAACCTAGAAACCTGAAATTTTGCACACATACTAAATGGATTCTGAGGGTGTATACCTGGGTATTATTACTTACCCACGTGCGTGCGTGCGCGTGCGCGCTTCTTTTTATAAGGTAAGGTAGGGAAAACACACATAAGAAAGAATATGTAACTGCCATATCTCCAAGAGAAAAGAGCCTAGAAACCTGAAATTTTGCACCCATACTAAATGGACTCTGAGGGTGTGTACCTAGGTATTATTACTTACCCACGTGCGTGGATATCTTTTTATGCGGCAAGCTAGCGATAACCCACATAGAAAAGAACTGGTTCCTCATATTGCAAATAGAAATCACAAAGAGACATGCACGTGCATGCGTGCGCGCATGCTCATCTTTTTAATGAGGCAAGCTAGAGAAAAGCTACATAGAAAAGAAGTGGTTCCTTATATAAAAACTTCTAATATATAGAAAACCCAGTGTGTTTTGGTAACAATGCATTCCAACAATGGCTTTTATGTCATGTTGCTAGCAAGAAAGGTATATAGATTATACTTTTATGCTAAAATGGGTTCAGAATACACGCACTGACATAATCATCTAGAATATATAAACATAATAACCAGAGCGAAGCCGGGTACTTACGCTAGTATTACAATACATATTATTCTTAAATTCGCCCATTCTCTACTAATAAAAAAACAATGATCACTACATTCTTAAGAAAGTACTAAACGAAATATTGCTTGTGCTCCGTCACATCTTAGGAAAACACTGGTTAAAGTTATATTTAAAACTTTCAAGTTTCCACTGTAGTTCTTTAATGGAGACCACCGTTATTTTAACCTCTTACTATGGTTGAAGAAGTTGTCCCACAATTCCTTATATAGTATACCATTATGTTACTGGTTGAGTTACACCAATTTCTGTTAATTACCTTAATTTTTACATTTATCATTGTTGTTCCTTTTTTATTTAAGTCTTAATTTTTCTGTAATTTTTCTCTTATCTTATTATCGCCTATACATTTCAGCTAGTATTAAGGTTTAACTTTATCTGTTATTCTTGATTGCCCGCTTATTACTTGGAATAGGTAAAACCGGACTAGTTGTACCAGATACAATTCATAGTATGTTTAATAAATTATTTTTATTTCTATTACATCTAACTTTTAATTAGAATATTAATATTTTCCTGTTTGCTACACGATTTTGTTATTTTTAATATTTATAAACATTTATATTTCGACCATCTGTTCCGTCCTTCTTCTCAACTCTATCGTTAAAAATGTTTCGTAGCAGTTTATCTTAAATATTAAATTACTCTAAAATTACACTGTCAGAGCCGTTTAATGGGTTGTCGTTAGTCGCTAAACGTTGTTAAAAAAGGAATATATAAAATATTTGCGTATACTGGTGTCATGTGATTTTCAAAGAATAGGGAATAGGTGATAATGCATGAAGCAATCAAATATTGTTACGTGTTTTGTAAGTAAGTTCAATTATATTCTTTCTTTGTATTGGCTCAAATGTTTAATATGCTTTATTTTTATTATCGTCCATATTTATTATATATTTTATTATGAAGATTATACTGCATTGTTAGCTTAGAATATAAATTTAGGAACAACCTAAATCCTTTAAGCTCTAAATCATATGAGATATCATTGGGATTATGGCCGAAAACATCGCTAACACGGAGGGTACTCAACTGATGAATCTATCCATTCTGATCTTTATAAGTTTTGTCTTATTATACTGCTTGGTCCTTATTACAGTGATATATTAAACTAGGTTTGATTATTACTAGTCAATTTTCTTCTTCTAATCTATGTAGGTAGCTCAGAAGTCAATAATAATTTACTTAAAACTCAGAAAAGCACAAAAGAATATTTTGTGTTTATCTAATTCTCATAGTAACGTAACAGAACAGAGGTGTGTGTTTTGTTTACGTAAATCTCAGTAAAGAACAGCAGAATAAAGTTACGTTTATCTAAACCTGGGAAAAACGCAACAGAATAAAACTATGTTATTATGTTCATCCAAACATCAGGGAAGGAAAATAGTGCAAAAGTATGTTTTGTGTTAACCTAAGTCTTAGAAAAACACAACAGAATAAACGTTTTTCGGAGCTTATCTAATTCTCAGAAAATCATAACACAATGAAGTTGTATTTTTATATTAAGTTGTTCACCCAAATCTCAAGAAACGTAAGATGACGTTATATTACTATGCTTACTCAAATGTTAAAGAACATAAACAGGAGAGGATGAAACTATGTTTTTGTGTTTACGCAAGTTTCAGAAACCACGACAGGATGAAGTTATACCATTTTATTACTCAACTAAAAAAGTACAAGCGAAATTTTTTGTGCACTCACATCTAAAAAAAAACAACAGAAAACAAGGTATAGTGCACATATTAAGGTGATATAGTTTACTTTTTCGGTGCAATCTTGCTTAAACTTCGTTTCTTTACACTTAGAAAAGTTTGTATATATTAAAGATCCTAAAATTTTAAAAGGATCTGAGAAAACCGAAAGAAAAAAAAATCACAACTTTGACATTTCTATAAATGATACCTACCTAGTTGAACGCGAAGAAGGCCCGGCATGGCCAGGTGGTTAAGGCACTCGACTCGCAATCAGAGGGTCGCGGGTACGAATCCCTGTCACACCAAACATGCTCG
>NW_013667062.1:180954-189789 GCF_000517525.1 Limulus polyphemus
GGGGACGTTATAATGTGACGGTCAATCCCACTATTCGTTGGTAAAAGAGTAGCCCAAGAGTTGGCGGTGGGTGGTGATGACTAGCTGCCTTCCCTCTAGTCTTACACTGCTAAATTAGGAACGTCTAGCGCAGATAGCCCTCGTGTAGCTTTGCGCGAAATTCAAAAAACAAACAAACAAACAAACGCGAAGAAAGATTATTCAGTGTATTTAAAACATAAAAAATCACTGTAATTATGTTAGTCTGAGCTAAAGTAGGAATAAATTTTAAGTAACTCAGTTTTTGTAGATTTGATTTTCTTGTTTCAATACTTTTTGTATCATTAAAACTTTCTATATTACTATAGCTAGCTAGGTTACGTGTATAACAATCCCTACTTGTCTTTATAAACTAAAATAAAAATTATTATACTTGTTTGTTTCCTTTTTATTAGCTATATTTTTGTGCGCCAGCAATAACTAACGTTTATACCCGATCGATATTACACATCAGGATCTCTACCAATCTACCCTCAAATCTAATTATATGCCCAAAGTCTAACATCGTCCGATTTATATATATATACTAGTCTCCTTTTCGGTACAAGAAAGTAATTATTGGGACCGCAGACGGGAGAGTTCTGTGAAAGAATTAGAGCGATAAGGTTCGTTATTTTTTTCTTTACGCTTGTCTTGAAAAGTCACTTACTTACTTACCTAGTTGAAAATTCGTTGAAATAATGAAATTTTGATTCACCCCATAAATACGGTATATAGCGATTTAGGCGGCATTACAAGTACATTAAGCTTTATTTTTTCTCAGCGAATACTGTGAAATAATCATTGTTAATATTCAGAAATTTTAAAAGTTGTTTTAAACGGGCGATTTTTATGGCCGCCATTTTGTTTCATCGTGATCCCTACTATCATGTACTACCATACTTAACGATACTTTGTCTTAAAAACCTAGTTGTTTAGTTTGTATCTATTTCAAAACAAGTTTTTTCGATAAAATAACTTGAATAATTATTCTATATGTAACGTTAACTCCAAAAACAATGCAGTATCATAATTATTATTGTTAGACAAGCATGTGTCAACAATTCAGACTCCGGCTACAAAAATTTCTATAAAGGCCAGCCAGGAGAAAAAGACCTTTTACTAGTAGTTTGCATGAAATTTTACTTAATTTTTATGTTTCTGTACGCAGTAACATAAAATGAGGCCAAATGTTCTGTCAAATAACCGTTTAGTATAATGCGTGGTAGAAAATGTATCATTTGTTTCTTTGTTTTTAATTCAACAGTTGCATAATATATAAAAGCTTAAACGCGCGCACACACACACACACATTTCAAGTGAACGAAAATGTAGCTTTACTCCATATTTTATTTTAATATACAAATTAGCAAGTCACGTGACACTCGCAGCCACTATAAAGTCGCAATGGAGCGAAATGTGTCAAATCTGTATTTTGATATTATTTGACAATTTGTAGGTAGTGTGATACCATCGAAGATTGATCACTTTTGAGAAATGTATGTAACAGCCCTGCTCAAGATATCCGTACACTCAGATCATAAAGATGTGTTTAGATCGGGAATTAAGAATTTCAAAGATGGGAATATATCCTGTACTTAATGGCATTGAAAACAAAGGAACATGGATCAGCATGAGGTACCAGGACCACCCAGGAAAAGACCTTCAACAAGTTGTATCCTAGCCATGGTAAGCAAAGTGCAGCGACTTGCAACAAGAGAGAATCCACTGCCACGAAGATCAGTGTACAATGTAATCAAGGAGGATCTTCATCTGAAAATGAGGCCAACAGGGTATGAGTTCACCAAGATAAGGCTTCCAGTCATACCTTTCATTCAATCATCACATACCTTAAGCAGCTGAAAAATGGAACGAGTATTCATGCTATTCCATACAAGTATGACTGGATAAGGCTTCCAGTCACACCTTTCATTCAATCATCACATACCTTAAGCAGATGAAAAATGGAACGAGTATTCATGCTATTCCATACAAAGACATCTATCAAGTTGCCAGATGCACTGGTTGTCGTGTAAGCTAGATGTATTATTGAAAGCCATCAGAAGGGAGTGATATGCTTTATATGTGACAGCCTTGGCACAGAACACTTTGTAATAATGAAAGCTTTGCTATTGATCGGATGCACGATCATTAAATAGAGCATAACCGGATATGGCAGTATGGAGTGTAACGGGATGATAAGATTACAAAATCGTTTTCATATAACGTATTTAATCCTCTATATAATATTGTACTATTATTATACTTGTTTATTGTTACAGACATGGTTAACTACGTAATGCTCAACAAAGCAGGAAGTGAGAGAAAGAATTACCACTGAGGCTGTGATGATGAGCAATGAACTTAAGTGGTGATGGAAAATTCACTTATTAAATATAACTTGGATTGTAATAAACATCTTTTCAATAGTATTCAGTCAATGTTTCAATATTACTCTGTTATATAGTTTTTTACTTTTGTGTCTGTAGAACAACATGAAAGCTAGAACAATCTATTGGACCTCACACTATATTAACTAGCTACTACTAACAGTATTGTGTAGCTTCATGCACGCAAAATCAACCATTTTTGCAGACTCATACTCTTTCTCACTTCAGTCATATCATCTTCTCGACCATACATTAATAAGGAAGTACGTGATTGGTTGGTATAAAGCGGTCTCTATAGATGTGGAAACGGTGCATGATTCATATATACTCTTGTGGGAGTGACAAGTGATTTCTTGTTAGTCTTTACTGTTATTTTAAAATATCAAGAGAAATTAATTATATCGGAGCATTATGCTATTGTAGTCTCAATGTAATTAAGAGAGCCTTAATCAACCGAGAGTTTGTTTGTTGTGTTACCATAGAGATCTAAATTCAAAAATTACTATTTCGCTCTCACGATACCTATATAAAAGATGTTATCCTAGGTAAAGCAACAATTTCTCCATTTTCGAATTATCAGAATGACCAATAAAGATCCGGAGACTGGAATGGAGTTGGAGCCAAACTTTGTTCTGCAGTCAAAACGCCGAGAAAACAGAGCCTATTTTAATGTTAAAAGGAATTTCGCCTCCTTTTTGAAAAGTATCTTGACCCAATCCAGCGTTAATGGCATAGCACAAATGGCATCAGACAGGCCATTTTTTAGAAAATTTTTATGGGGACTGGTTTTTGCCTGCTGTACATTTGGCTTCTTTTATCAAACTTTGAGCTTTTTGGGAATTTATCTAAACTATGCCACTGATGTTGAGGTACAAGTAGAAAATATTGGCCAAGTAATGTTTCCAGCTGTCACCGTATGTAATAACAACAGGTATGCATGTCATATGCCAATGTTGTATAGAATTTCACGTAAAAGAAAAACTAATAAAACCAATTAGTAAAGAAAGTCTAAAGAATTAAATACTATAACATAAGATGACCAGTCTACTGTGACTTTAGCATTCAATTTAACAGATACATTTGCATAAATATTTTACATTGAAAAAAATATGAGCCTTAATTAAGTACATACTTTTAAATTTAAAGTGTAGGAAAATGTTTTAATAGTGTTCTTGTTTTCTTAGCCCAAAACTATGTAATCTGTTATCTGCGCTCTGTTCATCGTAGGAAATCGAACCCCATATTTTAGAGTTATAAGTCTACAAACTTACCGTTGACCCACCGGGGGCCAGTTTTAATCCATTTACTTATCTATTTTATGATATACTCTTTTTAACTTATTTGTGAATTCTTCTAAAGTTAGAAACTTCTGATCGTTCTGTTACCAAAACAAAGAATTAAAGCAATGTTAGAGGGTATAGTGATACTCCTTATGTTTTCAAACGATAATCCGTTTTAAAACATTGTTTTTCATCTATGAACTGGAAAAATATGGGAGATTTTTATGTTGAAAACAATATGTTAGGATATTGTTAAATCTAAATGTAACTATTATAATTAATTTTGAGTTATTCACACGATTATTTTTCTGTAACAGAAAATTGATTGGTTATAAACGGGCGTAATTTTTCATATTCCGTACTTTAATGAGAATTAAACAAAATTAATTCTGGAGAAAGTGAGATACTTCTAGATTTTGGCATCATTTAGTGCTGTTGTCTCCTTTCCAATCATTATATATATATATATATATATGGCATGTTGTTATTTTATAACATGGTTCTCTATTGTTATTGTGTTCTAAAATGATTTACTTGAGATATATTAAGGCTTTGTTGTCATTTTTCAGCAAGATCTTAACGTGATTTCCATCTGTTGTTATGTTCCAACATGTTCTTAACATGGTTTCCTCGTAATATGTATAAGATGTGTTATTATCTTCCAACTATATGTAGGAAAACCTAAATACGTGATCATGGATAAAAATACATAAAACTTCTGATAATACAATTTTATTCATAAATGTTTTAGCGAAGTGCAACACGGATTGCTAAAATTTCAAACATTTTCCAATTAAACTAAGTTGTACGTATAATACATACTGATTACGTTTGATTGTTTTAGTTTCAACTTGTAGCTTTTCTTATTACGGTAGGTTTCAAGGATTATTTTACGTAAATAAATCTTACGTGAAATTTGATGAATATAAGTTATTGAAAAATTATCTTAAAGTACTCTAATTTGATATTTTAACGAATTCTTAATATTTCTAAAAGAAACGATAATGAATTTTATTTCTTGTTGACCACGTCCTTTCCCGTCATTTCAAGTGTGTGATGGTCAGTTTACAGTTAATAGATACTTAATCTTGGACTTTTTACGTAGCTTTGAGAATATTATTTGGCATTTTAAAGTTTACTGAATGCCAATTTTGGAAGATAATGTCAAAGTAAAATCGGATAGGAGTCTTTAATGTGCACTGAATTTCTCTAGCTTTGTTTTATGCAGATACGTTGGCACTCTGCCTTACATACGGGGATTATCAGCATCTGTTGTCGAGGTTTCAATTTTAACTGCAACCTTTGGACTAACACCTTACTTTGTAAACAACAATCTAGCAATATGGGTTAAACAATTTAATGCTAATTATTGGATTTACGCTATAGGACGCTCTCGAATAAAGTATACTCAGAAATGTAATTTCTTTAAAACAGTTTGGGTTATAGCATAATGGTTTATTTATTTAAGGAAACAACTTTAGACCAGTTTATCACACGATCATTTTTTTGTTATGGCTATTTTGGCAGATTAATTTAAGTAAATATCTTTGCTGTTTTAGTTTTACAATTATTTTTTGCGTGAGTATGATACTTTAATCAATCGTTTCTGTAATTTTAATGTATTTTTTGTATCTTGCAAAGTGTTTCTAAAATCAACTTCTGTATAGATTTTAGTAACAAATTTTAAAGGTGTTTTGTAATTATGTAAAAGATCATATTCAGTTCTTCCACGTAATCGTTTCCACAGGGTTAGAAAATCCAAATGGTGTGAACAAGATAACAAGAAGTGCAATGTGCAGAGTGGTGAAACTAATGAGGTAAGACGTGTATTATTCTAGAAAGTGCCAAAACAAAGATTTTACAATGCCTTGTATGGCAAAGTCAGACTCGTCAAACGATATATCTATTCCGCAAGTTATTATAGACAACAGTTAACATGCAGTGTAAAATAAACAATAATAATGTGATCGTACATCAGAACAAATTCAGTGCCTAAGAAAGCTAAGCATTTGTGTTATATCTGTGCAGATTGTAATGGACGCAGCTTCAAAGCCCTCAAAATGATAATAACTCATCTCGTCATATTATGGTAAACTTTTGGCAAGGTATCAACTCAACTAAGTAGTGGTTGTACTTAAACTAAACGCAATGTTTACAATTGATCTCTGGTGACTCAGCGTTAAGCTTGAGGTGGTATAACGCTAGAATTATGGGTTAGATCTCCGAATGAACTCAGCAAAGATAGCCCAATGTGTAACTTTGCGTTAATAATATTAAACGAAATGTGAATCACTCTTGTGTTTTAATGCTTCTGAAAGCTAACAGATGGTCAGACAGTTTTACACTTTATGGAGATGCCCTTTGTTACTTTTGGAAATAATTAAGAAAGGGGTTGAATTTGAACCATGATGACAACCATTAGCGAGGAAATAGACACTATATTTTACTTTACTTGACTTTGTGTTTTAAACAGAGTAAAGTAACTTGAAGAAAAATATCACACTTCTGACAGTTAGTTTGCCTATGGATAAGATATAGGTTCCCGATTCTCTCAAATTCTTTGTCTAGAACAAGCAAATTAAAAGTAAATTACTTACTTTGTCAGTTTATTCTATCGAGGATAAACTAACTGATAGCCAGCTCTTGACTCTGTTAGTTTTATTCACCTAGGATAAGTTAATTATAGCTAGTTTTAACTTCATCGGTATCTCTTGCTTAGGTCAAAATAACTACGTATGAGTCATTGATTCGATCAGTTTCTTTACCTATTATAAGCTAACTGAAAGTAAGAAAGGTTTCTGACACAAAAATTTATCTTCATTACTCTATTTGTTATGAGCGACGTATTAATACTATTCATTTCTTTAATTATTATTTTAAGGACTTGTTGAAGCTCAACATGTTTTCACATTTGCTAATACAACGGGTAAGTGATTACTTAAAACACCCATGTTATAGTTAAAATGATCGTGATGGTTAAAGTATTAGTCAATAGGTTAGTCTGCTGAATTTTTCCTCAAAACTATTGAATATCTTTACCAGCCATCTCCAATGTTGAAGTGAGACTAGACAAAAGGCAGCTATCAACAACACCCACCGCCAACTCTTGGACTAACTACTCTTTACGAACGAATAGTGGAACTGACCGTCATATTTTAACGCTTCCACTGTTGAAAGGGGCAAATGGGCTTGGTGAAGGGATTCGGTCCCGCCAAAAATTGCTAGTTTAACGCCCTAATTATGATGATTTCCTTTTTAACTCTGCCTGAAATAATGGGAGGGGGGCTTTGTGGGGAGGGAAAGTAACCTCTTATGCGATTTTAAATGGCATTTGGTTTGATCTATCGTAGAAAATGTCAGTAGTTTTCATGAACTTGTGGATTTGATAATGTTACATATTGCGTGGATGTAAACCATTTTGTGATGAAGTATTAACCATATCGTAAACCAAGAATTCTTTGAATTATATTTCTTTTCAACTAAAAAGGAAGAGAATAACAATAACGATTGAAGTAAATAAAAGTTATTATTTCTTCCAGAAACAATAATATCCAACAACAATAATAATTCTGCGTGTCTTCTCTATAATGTTGAACTGTTTAACTCTTTCACTGATAAATAAACAGCTCTCATAGTGCCAAGTTTATTTTTATTTTTTGTTAATTTTAGATACTCGCAGAAACACACATGATGTATCATTATTTATATCTCACTTATTTCTTGTCACCTGAACAACAATTTATAGATATTATTGCTTGACATATTTCGTACAAGGCTATATTCTCAGATTGTAATCGTAGAGGGCTATATTCTCGGATTGTAATCGTAGAGAGCTATATTCTCGGATTGTAATCGTAGAAGGCTATATTCTTATATTATGATAGTAGAAGGCTATATTCTCAGATTGTAATCGTAGAAGGCTATATTCTCAGATTGTAATCGTAGAAGGCTATATTCTCAGATTGTAATAGTAGAAGGCTATTGTAACCGTAGAAGGCTATATTTTCAGATTGTAAGAAGTGTAAAGTAAAATAATTATTCTTGCATTTATTTCCAAAATTTCCTAATTAATTTATATAATATTTATATATATTTTTCATTACTTATAAAATTATTGATTTTATTGCATACCTATTCCTCAGGACACTTACCTGATATTACATTTTTCAAGCAAATATTGTATAGTGTGATAGTGTGTCCATTATATGTACCCGTGTCAGAGAAAGAATTACGGGCAATTTTTTCAATGATTGATGTTAATTTTTCTCCTTGTATCCGTCTTTATAACCTATTTTCCTTACTGTTTGATTAAAAGCTAATACATGTTTTTTTTTGTAGTTTTTTGTTCCCACTAATTTTTTTATATGGAAGGCTTGATTGAAATGATGGCGAAGTAGCAGCTTGGTAAGCGACACTGAAGTCTAACACTTGTCTTTTAAATATAAGTAATTGGGTAGAATAACATTTTTTTAAGGAAACAATAACATTATGAACGTATACCTGTGTGGGGTTACATTTAAGTTTTGTGGAAAGAGTTATCATGTAAAACAAAGTTTTGAAGCGATTCAGGGAAACACAGTTTATAAAGTGATACAGAAGCGGCTATACAAATAACGAAAATGTTAACCAGATACTATTTCCAAGATTATAATTTTTACGCACTTCCCCAAGAGCTAGGTTTCAATAGTATATAAATAAAGATGCTGGCAAAGCCAGGAGACATCGTGTTACAGATGCAATTCCTTAATTATTGTTTATGATGTGCTTTGCTGAATTCTCTGTTTGAGGATGAAAACTATTTAAATCAATTTCTTTAATGAATTAAACAACTTTAGAACATCCTTAAAAATGTATAATAAGTGTTAAAATGTCCATTGTGTTAGTGTTTTTCATTTGTTTGCTTGTTGTTAAGCCCAAAGCTACACAAAAGGCTATCTGTGCTCTGCCCACCACTGGTATCTAAACCAGAATTTTAATGATATAAGCTCTCAGAAGCATCATTGAGTCATCGGGAACAATGAGTTTGATTTTGTTTTATAACTATCATCTAATCAATTATATGACTGGAAACGCAAGAGTTCACACAATGTGCTCTTCTCATTACAACATTAAGTATAGTTATATATATAGTTTTATGATCGTTAATA
>NW_013667062.1:190714-213458 GCF_000517525.1 Limulus polyphemus
TGTAGATAGTGAGTAATTGAACTGCAGTCAGAAGTATTGTTGACGTTCGTTGATATAGCGTTGTTATAGAGCGACTGTTGAAAATAAGTGTATCATAAAGTTGTGTTCGGAAAGAATAAACCAGTTTTATTAAGTAAAGACTTGTGTCGCTAAAGTTTCGTCGGAACGAAGTTACGGAAAGTTAATTAACGAACGGAGACATAAAAATATGTATATATATGATCAGGCCTTCACAGAGAAGCCCGAGCCACTTTTATCTTTTGAGGCCCCTGTCTATAATAAAAAAATGATGGCACATGAAAACAAAATAAGACAATCATTGGCCGAAAAGAAAAGTGAAAGATAATTTGAATATTTTTTATTTAACATATATTTATTAACATTACTAAACATTTAATAAAGGCTTTTCTAGCCTTTTTCTGTGCATAAAAACAAGTCGCCAAGCTTAGCAAATGAAAAAACAAATAAGTGTTTAAATTTCAGGCCCTCTTTGAGCTTGATGCTAAATGGCCCTTCTGACCCCCCCCTAATTGGCCCTATTTATGATACGTAAAGATTTATATGTAAATTATGTAAACAAACTCTTTCTATAATTAACTCATCTAAATTTTAAACTCTAAGTAAATTGAATGCGTTTTTACGATACTTCTAAGCTGACTTAAACCACAAGGTCAGAAACCGCTAGAGTTCAAGTATAACCTCCCTAATATGGAACAACTGATCAAAGGGAAGGCAGTCAGTCAGCAGCACTCGCTAACACAAGGGCTTTGTCTAGCTCTTTTAAACCGAATAAGTGGACTGACTGTCACTTTTATAACGCACCCAAAAACTAAAAGTACAAAGCGTGTTGAGCGGAATCACAGCCGTTCAATCCGTAGCCCAACATGTTAACCACTAGGACACGTCTGGTTCTCTGTGATATCTGTTTTCTTTTGTAGATGACCAATATTGGCCATTCTATATGACATTTGATTAGAAACTTTCGAAAAGGGAGTGGAATGTGACTTTTCTTTGTATTGCAATGTGCACGACACTCCATAGCGTTACGAAGTATTCCTATCTGTAGACCCAAGAGCCATGATTCATCCACCAGCCGGTGCACCGAATGTTAAAAAGTAGGAAGCATATAAAGTCTTCCGGTATATTTTTTGTTGTTGCTTTATTTAAACTGGATAAACAGACATTAACTTACGAATATCACAAAAATGAGTTCCAAAGCCTTATTTATCTTGCCTAAAAAATTTTAGCCACCTTTATTCTAATGGTGTGCTGTTTGTAAAGCTGAGAAAGTAATAATGATATCTTCCAATCATTGCAAACTTCCGGTCACATTCAATGTTTGTGTGGTCAGAATATCTGACGAAGGAAGCTTAGACTTATTTCATAATTCTGAATAAAGATAATTGGATTTTCATAATTTTTGTGCATTCAAGTCCTCACTCCAGAGTTATCAGGTAAATTCATTCTTATATGTAGCTGAAACATCGTCTTTATGGTTATTTCCCGTGTATGTTTGTGTGTCCTGAGAGTTACTGTCAAGGATTCTTTGCACCTCAAGATCCACCTCTGTAACTCTATATGTGAGGTAACTTATTGACAGTTAGTGAAGACTACGAAGACAAGGAGTCCAAGAAGGTAGATTTTCTGAGATCAAACAAGGAATTTAACTATTACACCTGGAAGCTCTCAAAAGTTACTACAAAATCTTTAAAGTGTGTAAATGTATTTTTTCAGTTTCTTCGGGTAGACACGAAGTATTATGTAACCTTCTAATAAGTATTTAATTTTTATATCAGTTCTGTGTGTATAAAAATTGCTAAATTTTTTAGTTACATTTTGTATCTTTAAAACTTTTAATGCTCACACTTACACAGTTTTTGGGACTTAATAAATAGTAATAATGATGTTTTTTAACTTTCAATTTTTTATTTCTTTTTAAAGCTTTGTAGTGCACTATTTCAAACACAAATGTAGGCCCTGATTGTTATGAGTTATTCACCATCCATGTATTTAGAACTGTCTGTATATGTTTATAGCGATTACACCATTTCTTCAATAAAGACTGCTTTTCTTGATAAGTAAAATCTTGATATTCAGTTCTATGTGTAAAAGGATAAGATTATGTTTTTAGTAATCTACTAAATCAGGATGCATTTAGTTTATTATATCTGGTATGAGTGCAGAGTGTATTTTTTCCCTTGTTCTTCATATAATAACACCAAGTCAGGTGGTTGTAATGTTTTTATTTTTAGTAAAACTTGTAGAGTTAGGGGTTTTTCTAAAACTTCAGACGAAGTTGTGTATTTAGGTCAAATTTACTTGACGTATGATATTTATTTCAAACTGACAAAATATTTCTTTAATTTCTAAGGTTTCTAATAGTCATTCAGATCAGGATAAGTTAGACATGTGAAGCTTCACTAGATGATGGTGGCCTAAATTTATTTTTAAGCCTACAATAGGAACTACCTTAATACATTTTAAAGATTCATAATAGGATTTGTATCAGATTATAACTGACTTTGTTTACTTTGAATCTTTAAACAACTGGGGGTTTAAATAGGGTTTGTCTAAAATACTCGAGTTTTATGGTAGCCTTTATTAGCACCTGCAAATATTATCCAAATAATGCATAATTTTAACATTATGGAAGAACTCTAACACCCTAACGAGAAGAAATAAACATTCAAGGCGACATCTTCGTTTTCGGTACCAGCTTGTTTTGTATAAAATTACTTGTAAACTAATATGAAAAATAAGTTGTTTATAGAATTTAGTAAAAAAACACTTGATTCGATTATTAAAAATAAAAAAAAACGTTATTTGCCTTTTTAATTATTAATTTGGATATAGTATATTTTAAATTTTGAATTATTATGCAAAATGGGATTAAAAATTTATCTAGTATGACCTGACCCGGCTTCCTTATCACTGTTTCCATATTCGGAGTAACAGTTAAGGTTGTATTTAACACGAAGATGAATAAGAGCTATAGTGAAAAGCACACAATTGTTTTCACTTGCTGTAAATAATATTATATTTTGTATTTGTGTTACACATACACGTTGTTTTATCTATATACTTTAATATATTAACATCGTTTAACTTTAAAGGAATACCGAGATCGAGGCTGGCGTTATTTGGATGTTTTACCACGTGAACGACGAATTGCTATGGGTCATCAAAAAGATCGCTTCATAAATTTTTGCACATTCAACCTAAAAGAATGTGACAGGTATGTCAAAAATTATCCACACTGAAGATACTCCTTTTAGCTGGATAATAAAGAAAACAATTATTTCACTAAAACTTCAGTGAATTCAAAACTCTGTTAGTTAAAATTCGTCTGACAAGAGATGAAACATCTTGAAACTAAAGCATTCGACTGATCGTGAAATAGTTTCTGTTTTTACTGTGAGATTAATTTGTTTTATTGAATTTATAAAGCTTTTTTTTGTTCTTTTAATCTATAATTTTCATACTTTCGTCGTCAGGATATAAAATAAAAACTATATCCTAAATTAAAACAAGAGAATAAAGAAAATCATGACTTACCGAAATATAAATATTGAATATAATACGTATATGATATTATGCAAATATAGCAATAAACCAAGTAACATGACGACATACAAATATAACAATAAACCAAGTAACATGACGACATACAAATATAACAATAAACCAAGTAACATGAGACATACAAATAAAACAATAAACCAAGTAACATGACGACATACAAATATAACAATAAACCAAGTAACATGACGACATACAAATATAACAATAAACCAAGTAACATGACGACATACAAATAAAACAATAAACCAAGTAACATGACGACATACAAATATAACAATAAACCAAGTAACTTGACGACATACAAATATAACAATAAAATTAGTAACACTTTCTATACGCGTGAAACCACAAAACAGTTAATGATGTTAAAGCACCTATTGTTATTAAGTATGAGGAATGTTATGGGAAACATACCAGAAACCATTATCTCCAGTCTTCAATAAACAGCCGAAATTAACGGTAAAAATGCGTGGAAACAGAGCTTTGCTGTGAAAATGTGTTGGAAAAGCATGCCTGGAAAAAAAACATGCTTCATAAGATCATGTTTATTTTCAAAGAAGAAATTTATATCGAGTCTGGATTTTTAGTGTCAATTTGTATCGTTTTTTAAAGAGTGCAGTCTGTCATGATGAGAACTTATTAAAATGATATTAATAATGTGATGAGTAGTGGAGTTAGAAATTGGTCTGAAAATCAACTTAATAATAAGCTATAATTCGATTTCTTATTATGGGTTGTTTTTCTTCCAGTGAGTTAGCAGTAAATTTGAAGGCTTATAACGCTAAAATTTGGGATTTGATACCTACCGCGAGCAAAGCTCAGATAGCTCATTCTGTAACGTTACTTTTAAATAGGCAAACTATATATTTATACACACACATATATATTTATCTTGTATATATATATATTGCAAACCGTGGTGTCTCTCCGAGAGTTCGTCTGTCTTCCGTTTGAAAAGCTGCGCACGCAAGCAAACCTCAACGGAAGAACAGATGATAAATAATGTTGATGCCAAATTTTATTTCGCAAGCAGGCTTTTCTACACTATATTGTTAGGAACTAATCACACTATCATTCACATTTCAAAAGCTGACGTAACTTATAGAATAATAATATAGATTTACCTTCTGTTATTGTTGAGTGGCTCTTAAGCGTGACTGAAACGCTCAACAATTACTTTTCGCGGTGGGCTGTATATGTAGCTCAGATCTTTGGTTCTGAATGAAACCAAGAGTACAACGCAATTAAACTTTTTTAAAGTCCATGAAATAATTTAGATTGATAAATTACCTTGAACTTTTCCCGTCCCTAGGGACGGGCACTTTGCTTGCATACACATATATAAGCAGAAAAATGCGAAGGTGATAAAATAAAGAAATTAGACTTTTAGAGGAAAAATCACCTTTAATACTATGGTAGTAATTTATTTACTTGGCGATGTTTCGAGTAAACGCTCTTTTTCAAGCCAGAAACAAGCCTGTCGGTTAAAGACTATTACAGAAACGTTTTAAAATGAAACAGTACACGAAAACAGAATGTAATGCGTGATAGAACTACCTTAATATTTTTTTTAAGATTCATAATGGGATTTGTATCAGATCATAATTAGCTTTGTTTACTTTGAATCTTCAAATAACTGGGAGTTTAATAGGGTTTGAAACTACTTCACTAAAACTACAATGAATTCAAAGCTCTCTTGGTGTTGGAGGGGGGCATGACGTAAGGCAAGTACTTTAAAGTGCCTAAGAGAATGATCAGCTTTGTTGAAATTCCGAGCTACATTGATCATAGAACATCTGTTAGAGGCCCTAAATCAGCCTATACTGTTAATAGCAACTTCACCTGTACATCTAAATGTTTAGTTGATTGAATTATTTGTAATAACTGTGATCAAATCTATGTAGGAGAAAGCAGCCGAATGCTCGCTCAACGTACACGAGAACACTTACATAGCATCTCAATTAAAGATCAAGATAAACCTATAACTCGGCACTTGAATAAAGCTGATCATTCTCTTGTGTGTCTTAACAATCTAGTTTAAGTGCGTTTTTAAACTACGTGGTTTGAAAAGTTTAAATGTAAATGAATACAGTTCAACGTTTTTCATTTAACCTAAGAAAACCACATCTCATAAAATAAACTTTTACTGAAGAATTGACTCGTTTTATGATTCTATAAAATGATAAAAGATCAAGGTATAAAAGTTGCTTGTAAATACGCTATCTTTGCAGTGCAATCCCTGAAGATCTAAAATAAGATCAAGTAAGCTATATGATAATTTTTTTCTATCCTTCAGCTGGGATCACTTCTATACCTTATTCTACACCAACTGCTTCACGTTTAACGCACACTGGAGAAGCAAAAGGTCACTCATCATTGAGGAGTCGATGGGCAACCGTTGGAGTCTGGGTAGAGGTGAGTCGACTGGATAAGGAGGATGTGAATGTGAGTTAAGAAAAGGAATTATCCTGCAGGCATCATCTAGATGCGTTATCAGATGAAATTAGTGTATGGTAACAGATAAGTAAATGAAATGAGGGTACGTATGTACTAGACAAGTGAGTCAAAATACATATTCGTTATTCTGGTAGTTCGAGTGTGGGGTATTGCTAGGCAGATGAGTCGAAGGTCTGTATTAGCTAGATAGATGAGTGGAGTGAACCAGTCAGTAGATGAGTCGAAGGTCTGTATTAGCTAGATAGGTAAGTGGAGTGAACCAGTCAGTAGATGAGTCGAAGGTCTGTATTAGCTAGATAGATGAGTGGAGTGAACCAGTCAGTAGATGAGTCGAAGGTCTGTATTAGCTAGATAGGTGAGTGGAGTGAACCAGTCAGTAGATGAGTCGAAGGTCTGTATTAGCTAGATAGGTGAGTGGAGTGAACCAGTCAGTAGATGAGTCGAAGGTCTGTATTAGCTAGATAGGTAAGTGGAGTGAACCAGTCAGTTATAGAGGCATGTCGAATGCAAGATGTCGTTCAGCTATTGGATCGTTTGTTTTGCTTTAGAATTCCCGCGCTAAACTACACAAAGGCTATCTTAGCATAGTCATCCTTAATTTTGAACTGATAAATTATAGAGTGAATGCAACTAATGAACAACACTCACCGTCAGTTCTTGGACTATTTTTGTCTGATAAAATAGTGTAATTTAACTGTCACTCTTATAGTACACCTACAGCCCAATTTAGTTTTAGACAACAGGATGCCAACAATGAATCTACGGATTCATAGTCCGGGCATGCTTACCTCTAAGTCGTGCCCTGCTCTTAACTACACGAAACGAGTCAGCCAGGCAGGTAAGTCGATTGTAGGTTATCTATTAAGCAAGTGAGTCGATTGCATATGCATACTAGACATAGAGTCGTATATAGACATCAACTAGATGGATTATTTGTACGTATTTCAAACAATTGTTGATAATTGCTTGTGATTATGTTGAATTTGGTCAAAAGACGCCATTTCTGTACTTTTTTAAAGGATGGGATTCCGAATAAAGCTTTAGGCCTAGAAAATTATTTAAAAAGTAGCTGTAGTATCCATCCCCTGGACGGAAGTTATGTAAATTGATGATTATTGAAAGGTTATCTTTCGACATGAAAAGTTTCTTCCCTGATATGTAGTTGTAAAAAACTTTCATAAAAAGTTGCTTCCCTCATATGTTGTTGTAAAAACTTTCATAAAAAGTTGCTTCCCTCATATGTTGTTGTAAAAACGCAAAAACGCTCATAAAAATCGAAAACTCAAAATGCAAAACTGAAAGTTTGTATGTATCCTCACATGGGCCTAGTGACCCTCAATACTAACTTCTGTGAAGATCCATTCACATCCTGCGAAGTAGTTACGTGGACATAAAACAGGCAACAGACAGTACTATTATATTTATATAGATAATGTTCTAGAAAATCAAAATAATAATGATATATATATGATATGCAAACGAAAGCTATTTGTTTTATCTAGAGCATCAATTCCGATTGTCTACTCTAAAATAATGAGTTTCTATAGTTCACTTTAGATCCTGGATGGCCAAGTTAGAGATTTATGGATAGCCAGAGCAATTCGAAAATGTCATTCACAGATACTTACATATTTGTTTTAAAATTATTTTTGTAATTTTATATATATGAAACTGGAAATCTTTAGAGCATTAGAAAAAACTGTTTGATTTATACAAATATGGAAGGTAAATTGTTATTCTAAGAAAGTTCAGACATAATATTCAATGTAAAAATTTCTCTTTGAAAATACTAAATATGCTGCCAATGAACTAGAATAATAAAACAATAGACTCTTGGTGTTTTAACTGTTTGTTCTTGGAGTACCCTCGTTTTGTTAGGAAGTATTAATCAAGTTTCAAAATATGTTTATTTATATGAGTTGAATTTTATCGAATATTTATAAAATATTATAATTATTAATGTTTATTTTTGTCACATTAAGACAAGGGACTAGTTTTATTGTTAAATGTGGAAGCCGATGAGTATCCGTTCGAAGAGACACCTGGTGGACACCTTGTTGTTCATTCACCAGAATTCGTACCAAGTCCAGACCGTGAAGGAGTAGAATTTCGTGTAGGATACGAATATACCATCTCGGTGAAACAGGTAGTTTTATAGCCTCACTTTATTTTAAGCTAAAACAACACAATTTTTATTCAGTGCATATAATAGATATTGGCTGTTTTTCACATACTCTTAATGTTTCTGGAATTCTCATTTTTGAAATATGGCAGTATTATTATACTCCTGAATGACAGACTCCAAACGGTGAAAATTAGCTTACTGTTAGCAGCGTCATTCTACACTGACTAAAACTCAATATTACAATAAGCTTAACATTTAATATAGTTCCATTTCACCGTTGATTGTAAGTATCTCACCACTAAGTACATTTACCTATCATATCAAATGATTTCTTATCTTTCAGTTCATCTTGATAATGTCTGTTAAAAGCTGTAAAGAAGTACACCCATCTTCTTATACTCTGATGTTTTTCTTAATACAGACTCGATTAAATAAAACAGACTAAATCATCATGTATTTCTTACAACTAGTTACTCTCATATAAACAAGTATACTATTTTTTAAAATAACGTTAGGAGTTTTTCATCCAATCTCTACTAGTAAAATAAATATGAAATTGAATTTGATCTGAAAACATCTCTCCCAATGTTGAGTTCAATAAGAGTAGATTAAAATAGGAAAAATATGGCGCCTTGAGGGTAGTAGTTAGGGCCCCACTTTTCAGTCGCGCCGCTAGAGGACGCTACACGCGTGTCGGACTCGGGCAATGGGGAACAATAATGTCACCAAAGACAATGACGTCATAGTTCCACAAAATGTCACTGGAAGGTGAGTTTCTAGGAAAGCGTTGCTAGGCCACCATCACAGGTGGCCATAACGTCAGAGACGACGAGGCACACATCATGTATCAACATGTCTCAACATTGCTGTAATTAATACAATCGGTTTAAAACACTAATTCATTAGATAATTACATTTCCTGACCATTTATATGTAAAACGTCCAGAAAAGACGTTTATTTAAATATCATGCAATGATTAAAAATTTAATGTTTCACTAGTTCGACTTTACGCTATCCATATAACTTGACAAAATATTTTATTTTACACATGATACTTTATAGTTTTACAAGGGTAGACAGTGTTACTATACTTCCACATATGACTATGTCATCAATGTCTAGATTTAGTTATGTTAAAAACCATTATTTTAACAACAATCTTACTGTCCATAGGATTTTAATAAATTTGCTGTTATTCATTATTTGAACGAGATTACAACTTACGTTTTTGTTTTCTTTTATATATTTGTATTTGTATTACATGTATTTTACAAAGGTATGCAATGCTACTAAGGGTTGTATACAGATATAAACGTAGATTTGACAAAGATGTTTCTATATTTCTGTAGAACAGAATGCAGAATATAGACGTTCTTTTAATTTCCATCTGTGGTCCATTATAATCATGGATACATTTCACTCTGACTCACTGTGACATGATCAGTCTACCTCACTTCAAAACACATGAGCTGCAAACTTTCTTTACACATATAATGCATGTTTCACTAACTTTAATTTTAACGTCCAGTTAATAAACTCTGTAGTAAATCATTTTGCTACATAATAAATGTGATTAATCACTATTATACAATAACAACACTTACCATTTTTCATAACTTTTTGAGGAGCTGCACTTTTTTGTACACATGTCGACAACGATAATAAGTATAATATATATAATATTTTCCTCTCTCTCTCTCTCACACACACACATACACACGAATATGGTCCTTACAGTACTTTTTTGTTGTAAATTTACATTCGACAGTTCTTCTTCATGATTTTCTTGTGTTGAGATTATGTGGAGGCAGACCTAATGGATCAAATATTCTGTTTTCTCATCTCGACATATGTAAATACAGACCCAGTGGCTACGATATTTATGAATTAGATCTAGATTGACAATGTAGAATTGTTTTTCTGCAGGATCACCTAGTTGATCACAGTGGCGCGACTGGCACGGGGAACCCTAACTACTGAGCTTAATTTTCAAGATGTAAAGAATATCTGATTTGAAAACTGAACTTCTAAAACTGATATTATTTCATTTACTTCAAACCAACTGCCCTGAGACAGCAAGTTTCAACATCTTAAAATATAAGAACGCTTTTTATGGATATTTTCTTTGAATTTTCTTTCGAAAATATTTAAAAAGAGACAGTACAGTAGCTTTAAAGTGGGATTATTAAAGTTTATCATTAATCTCTTTTCATGACAGCTATTTACATGTCTTATTTCCTTACATGTTTCCATAGACCATAACACGGCTGATGTCTGCGCCCTATAAGACGAACTGTACAGATTACATACAGCTGGGGAAGAACAGGAATATTCTTGGTGAATATTCACAAAAGGTAAAACATAATATTATGTTAGAGTTTGTTTACTTACAATATCGTTAAACACAAAAATGGCCGTATTCACTCCATACTTATACAAACGAATCGTAAGCATGTGTAAAATAAACGAAACCATGCTGATTTAGTCAGAACAAACTACACATAACACATTAAGATAAGAGGGATGTTAACGGACTGACTATCCAAGAAAAAAATCTACTGTACTGAATTTCAAGAAAAATAGTGAAGAGAATACAAACCTCGGTCACTCTGACTTAATTAAAGACAGGACATTTTTATTCTTTTTTCATTCTAAGATCAAAATTACTAAGTTATAAAAGCAAATAGATATCATAATGAGTTGCACTTGGGAAATATCCACCTAACATAATTCACAAACTTAAAACTGATCACTACGGGGTAGACACTCTCTATTGAATCTCAAAGAGAGACGGATGTTATCAGTCTTGAATTTCAAAAAAGAAAACTATTATCCTGCCAATTTACAAAAGTTGACTTCCAAAATAAATAGGAAAACGTTAATTAACTACACGAGATAAATAACTTGTTTGATACTTTAGATTAAAAAAAAACATAATATTTTTCTAATTTACAAGAAAAAGATAACTGAGTTACAGTACCTAAAAACGCGACCACAGCGAAATAACAATGGTTAAACCTGTCAACATTCTGTTTATAGGAAAGTACATGTCTTGTATATGTCTTGCATGTAAAATATAAAATATATTAATGCAAAAACGAAATAGAAATAAAGTAGCATTTTAATTAAAATTCATCTTTATTAAAAATGAAATAGCTACGAAACAAGCTGCAATTGTTTGAGATGTAATTTAAAAAAAAATCAATCTTAAAATATGAGAGTCTAGCGAATATTTTGGCCAAACAAACTCGTTGTTAATATTCCATTCTTTAGATTTTGAAAATGTATTTGATACAGACATTCTGATTTCAGCAATGTTATGAGGAATGTTGTCTTAACGAAACGTTATCTAAATGTGGATGTGTCGATGGTGAAGTTGATATTCCTTACATCCCAGTTCATGCAAAAAGTGCACCTTCTTGTGGAGAGAAGAAAAGTGCTAGTAAGTAAACTAAATAAAAATTATTTAGGTTAAAAAGAAATCACTGTGCATTTTAAAAATTTAAAGTCAAAGTGTCGAATACTAAGCAGAAGTGGAAATACTCGAAGTTATATTTATAATGTCCAAAGAGCTGTTGTTCTTCATTACCTTCAGGGATTAGAAACTATATCCAATGATGTGATGAAAACCAAACTGGGCTATTGGCTTAACTCAGTAGTTATCGCTCAAGCGCACTTTGTAGCCACTAACCTATAAACTTATTACATAAACTAGCGAGAGTACCCAGCTTCGCTGTGGTTATTAGGTTGATATTGTTACGACAGCGGCGGTCACGTGACGCTAGTAACACGTCATATTCTCGAACGTTCACGTCCCTTCTTGAAGCCTCGAGAGGTTACTAGATATGCGGTATTCTTGTATATATAAGACCAGTAAGAAGTGACGGCAACAATGTAAGGTAATTGAACTGCAGACAGAGATAAAGACGTACTGTTGAATCGAGCACGTGAGTCGTTCATTGTGAATTATAGCGTTTGTTATAGCGTGACTGTGGAAATTAAGTGTATTGTAAAGTTGTATTCAGAAAGAATAAACCAGTTTTATTTAAGAAAGAACTTGTATCGCTAAAGATTCTTTGGAAAGAAATTATACGGAAAATTAACTAACGAACGGAGGTGTAACAATATATTCTAGATTACTATGTTATAGATAATTATAGATGCCACCATATGTCACGTTATCTAACCTGTATAAAAGCCAGTGTGGGTCACATCACGCTTGATTTTAAACTTAAACCGTTTCTAAATTAAGGTATTTTCTGTTATATCACCAAGGGTTTTTAATAAAAAACAAACCTCTTTAATCAATAGAGACTTTAAGTTAAGAAATCAACAAATATTTTTCCAGTTTTGTAGTTTATACATTTCATTTTATACTTTCAGTACATAGACTAACAACAATATTAGGTTATACTTTTGTTGCTAAGCAGCATGACATAAAAGCCATTGTTGGAACACATTGTTACCAAAATGCACTGGCTTTTCTGTATGTTAGATGTTGTTATACAAGGAACCATTTCTTTTCTATGTGTTTTTTTCGCTAGCTTGCCTCATTAGAAAGATGCGCGCGCACGTGGATAAGATAAGTGACGCCTAGGTGCACACCCTCAGGGTCCACTAAGTATGGGTGCAAAAGTTCAGGCTTCTAGATTCTTTCCTCTTGGAACTGTGGTGGTCAGAGACCCACAGACAAACAGACAGGCCCTTTTATTATAATAGAAGATTTATAATAAATATGTATAAGCTATGAATAATGAATTGGTATAAATGATAAGTGTATTAAAGAAATAAGTATTATCCCACTATAAAAACTACCATGATTCTTGTGTTCATTTAGGATGTCTTGATGTCCACGGGCAATTAGACATGTAGAAACTTTGCAGCTAATCCACATGCCCAGTGCTCAAAATATTTCATAACACCCCAACCACAGTACTTACTAGTTGAAGCACCATCGCCACATTGTTCATTTGCCTGCCTCCAAATGTATGTTTTATCATTTCTTTTTAAGTTGAGTGAAAGAGCTTTTATCAATTTGCAAAATGTCTGATAATTCATTAAAACTCTAAGGTTAGCAGATTTTACACTAAACAAAAATGGCATGTAGCATACTTGGAGCTAAGGTACAGTTTGTTTGCATATCTCAACCCTTTCCAAGTACCCACATTAATAGACAACACTCTACAGCATTCTCACATTTGGCGCACCTTTACAGAGTACCTCATGAAATGATGTAATGTTACTGTAAATTTACTGCAAATCTAAATTTGACACTTTTTCTCAAATTCCAAGTGAAAATCTATCATGCTCTATAGTATTTTTGGCTAACCTATTTATTATCTAAGTATTGTTATCAAGTTTTTAATACCAATGAATAGTTTCATGTCCCTCACATCATGTCCCTTTCATCATAAACACAAAAATTAATTCTCTAACAGGTTAGATACTATAACCCGGAAACAAAATTATTGTTAATATGGAATACAAATACACTTAGTGCTGTCAACTGAGAAATGTATGTTATATTAAGCATCTACACATGTGATTTGTATAATGAGCCAGGTTCTATGGACATCATGAATGATTTATTAGAACAGCTAACAATTTTATCAAATGTGTAATTCAGCATTTCACCTATCACAACAAAACCTTAATAAAACATATATCATGACTAAATATAACATCAGATTATTATAAATAGCATCTGTAACCATATATCAGTTCATATTAAACATTATATACTTAGTTTATCCTCCCCATACTCTAATAATCTCCGCAAGATGACGTGACAGGCTATTCATGAGATTATTGATGTAATACACCTTGATTTCATCCCAAGTTTTCACTAGAAGGCATTGAAATACAGCTACATTAGCTGGTTTAGGGTCATGATTAAAAATATTCTGGATCAGTTTGGCCAAACAGTTCTCAATGGGATTACAATCTGGAGACTTTGCTAGCCATGGCAATATAGTAATGTCCTCCTGGTTGAGATAATCTTGTACAATATGCACACTGTGAAATTGTCATCCTGGAACACAAAGTTGTGACCAAACCTTGCCCTAGCATATGGCAGAATCGTCTCCATGTGATGCCTGCAGGAGGCGTCATTGACGTTTCCCTGGATATGAAGAGTAGTTTTTCCACCATGATGAATAGCTACCCAAATATGTACTGCACCACCTCCTGTGTATTTCCTGTGGGAAAGACAGTCTTCTCGCATCTGTTCTTCATGCAAATGACAAACCCGAATCCTACCATCAGCTTTAACAAGCTTGAAACAGGATTCATCTGAAAAGATGACATGTTGCCAGTGTCCTAAATTGGCATGCTGTTTTGCTCAAGTAACACGGTGATGGCGGTGAATTCTGGTTAATATCAGTTTGCAGATAGTCCTTCTTGCAAAAAAACCTTGTTTGGTCAGTCTCCTATTTACTATTCTTCTGGATATCCTGGAATGAATGTGTTCATGCCATTCCTGGCATAAGGCATTGCAAGACTTCTTTTGATCTTTATCAAGTTCTGTATATGGGCTGAGATTCTTTTATAGTAGGTGTCTGTGACTCGTTGGCGATAAATTAAAACAATAAACGTACAGCACACAAAATACTTGTTTTAAAATAATACATTCAAAACAAGTCAAATGTATGTACAAAATTCTTTACACTATAGAATATCACAGTTGTATCTAAAATTCCAAATAAACCTCTTTTCTTGTCAAAAGTCCACACAGACTGGTTCAGCTACTTTAGAACCCAGATGACAAGACGAAATATTTTTCCCTACTTTGTTTCTTACTATATAATCTGCGATACATTCACTTACATTACTATATGAGTTACCACTGTTGTATCCAGAAGTTTAAACAATTGTCTCATTTTCGACAAAGTTCACACAGATGGGTTCAATTACTTTAGAACATCCTTTGACAAGACAAATTATTCTCCTTATCTCTGTTAATCTGTGAAACCCACTTTAAAATATTGTTATGTATCTGCTTGTTTGTTTGTTACTGATAGAAATTCTTTCCGAGAATCTTCAGCGATACAAGTCCTTTCTTGATTAAAACGGTTTATTCTTCCTTGATACAAACTTTTAGTGCACAGAAGTTCCACAATCAGTACGTTTCTCGTCACTTTAAACTTAACTACTTTTATAATACACGCTATAAATCACAGCGATTCACAATCACAATAACTTCGTTCTCGACGAGTGCAAAATACACACACTTTACGGCTCACTAGCTCGAAACTAACAGAATCATAAATTACACGGAACTCAAAGTAACTACTGCTCTCTCTTCGTTCATATATCTATCTGCTGGCTTTCCTCTGCCAGGCTTATATACTAACGAAGAGAGCATCTCGAGCAAACTCGGACTTCCCCGATCATTCTAGAAACTCATCACGCGCGTCACATAACTTCCACTGTCGTAACAATATCGTCCTTTATGGTTAAACTAACAATCACGCAGTCTAACTTCACTTTTTCTGAGTTAACTTGCTTCTTTTGTAAGTTACCACAGCTGTATGCAGAGTTTGAAATAATTGTATCTTTTTTTCGTCAAAAGTCCACACAGGCGGGTTGTTATTTTAGAACCCAAATGACAAGACAAATTATTTATCCCATTTACAATACAGCTGTGAAACACACTATAGAAATCACCCGTTCAGGCTAATCACTCACACTCCGGCTAACTTCACGCTTTCTTTCACTAACTAATTTTTTTCTACCTTGCTTAACTTACTGTATCTGCACCTATTTATAACACGCGACAGAAAAATCTAGATCTATCTAGCCCTCTAATTACAACAATATTACACATAACTAGGAAAACTTGGAAGCTTCGAGTAAGATGACGTCAACAATGTTATTAAAGTGTAGTACAACGATGAAACTGCATACATAACGTACGACTCGTACCGAGTTACATAACTTGTCACAACTATCGCTTGTAAAATAATCAACTTCTGACATTCTTGTTATGAAACAAAATAATCATTAAATATTAAGTCACTAAATATATTAAATAATAACATTTAAACTAAACAGTCTTGTATATCCAACAACCTTGATGAGTTAACCTGATGAAAACATAACTGTCTCGGGCCATATTTATTTGGCATCTACTAGTAGACTTTCCCGAAACAACGTTTCCTGTAGTCCGGTGACATCTCACTGGGGGTATCATACTGTTACGACAGCGGAAGTCACCTGACGCTGGTAACAGGTCATGAGATTCTCGAAGGATCTTGACTTTTCCTGGCAACTCTAGTTTTTTCTAGGCGCCCTCTTTTTTATATATAAGCCCGGCAAATAAAGCGGAGATAAGATAGCAGATAGAAAGATAGAGAGAGATAATTGAGTCAAGCGAGTGGTAGTGACCGTAAGTAAAGTGCGTGAATCGTTGTGAATTATAGCGTGTGTTCAAATTAAAGTGACTGTGGAAATTCTGTGTATTGCAAAGTTGTATTGAGAAAGAATAAACTTGTTTTATTTAAAGAAAGGACTTGTATCGCTGACGTTCCTCGGGAAGAATTTATACCGGAAATTAACAAACGACCAGAGACTAACAATACTGTTCTGGCAATGTACCTTTGCTTCATGACATTTCTGTACAATCAAACAATTTGACGCCCTATAACTTCTGGTACGTGACGAGACATGACTCTACACCAAGTACGAAGAAATTGTCTGAACCAAGCGTTGATCTGTTTCCAGAAAGATTATACCAAAAGCACACCTTTTTATACAAAACAGGTGTGTGTGTGTGTTTGACGAACAAATGCTCAAAACAACTTATACAGACCAGAGTAACAATTTGTACATGTTTGTCTGACCATACACTACCTTCTTTGTTACTACTCGGGCATTTACTCAATAACTACTCTAAGCATTAGACAATAACATCAATATAGAACAGAATGCAAACATTTTGGCCAAGACTGTATAATCAACAAGTAATCATGTGGTCCATAGTCATATAATATCAACAAGTAATCATGTGGTCCATAGTCATATAATATCAACAAGTAATCATGTGATACACAGTCGTATAATATCAACAAGTAATTATGTGATCCATAGTCATATAATATCAACAAGTAATCATGTGACACACAGTCGTATAATATCAACAAGTAATCATGTGATCCATAGTCATATAATATCAACAAGTAATCATGTGATCCATAGTCATATAATATCAACAAGTAATCATGTGATACACAGTCGCATAATATCAACAAGTAATTATGTGATCCATAGTCATATAATATCAACAAGTAATCAGGTGATACACAGTCGTATAATATCAACAAGTAATTATGTGATCCATAGTCATATAATATCAACAAGTAATCATGTGATACACAGTCGTATAATATCAACAAGTAATTATGTGATCCATAGTCATATAATATCAACAAGTAATCATGTGATACATAGTCGTATAATATCAACAAGTAATTATGTGATCCATAGTCATATAATATCAACAAGTAATCATGTTATCCATAGTCATATAATATCAACAAGTAATCATGTGATCCATAGTCATACATCACATGATTACTTGTTGATATTATATGACTGTGTATCACATGATTACTTGTTGATATTGTATGACTATGGATCACATAATTACTTGTTGATATTATACGACTGTGTATCACATGATTACTTGTTGATATTCATGATTACTTGTTGATATTATATGACTATGGTTGATCCATAGTCATATAATATCAACAAGTAATCATGTTATCCATAGTCATATAATATCAACAAGTAATCATGTGATCCATAGTCATATAATATCAACAAGTAATCATTTTATCCATAGTCATATAATATCAACAAGTAATCATGTGATCCATAGTCATATTATATTAACAAATAATAAAGTAACCCATAGTCATATAATATCAACAAGTAATTATGTGATCCATAGTCATATAATATTAACAAGTAATCATGTAACCAATTGTCATATTATATTAACAAATAATAATGTAACCCATGGTCATATTATATCAACAAATAATAACCTCCCTCAACAGTTTATGTGTTGTACTCTGTAATTAAGTAATAAAGAAATATATTCACGTTACTTAGCATGGAACATAACCTAATTTTATGATTTTGAGGTTTCATAGAACTACTGTTTTTTTTAAATTATTGTTAACAAAAAGACACGTATCTCTCAATCAATGGACATCAATATCTCACTATATAGGAACAAACTTTATAAGGAATAACCATTAGTAATTATTAATACTTGGCTCTTTGGCAGAATGTATCATTTGTACTCATAAATTTAAAAAATAATCACTTTATAATCAAGTTAAACAGAAACATATTTAGCATACTATAAGTTTAAAAACGTGTACTGTGGAATGGGATAACACCAAAACATATTCATTTGATCAGAATACATCGAAATTTACTGTAAGTAATAAAAATCTTCTATAGTTTGGTGCAAGAAATAAACAGGTAAACATATTTGTGAAAGGATTATATGTAATTTTTATGACAGTACTCTATCTTAATTAATTAATTTGTGGTTTATATTTTTTATGAAAAAGATTTCTTATGTTTTCACTTGTAACTTATTGGATTAGTAAATAATCTTTAATCATTTTTTTTGGTGCTTGTGTGTGTGAGTTATAAAGTTATTGCCTTGAACAGAGAATTAATCACACTTTATTTGTTCTATTTGCTCATGTTAATACAATAATGTAAATTTATGTTGGGGGAACATGAACCTTTCCGAAGAAAAATATTCATACAGAAATATTTGTAGATCTAAAGGACATAAAATATCGTTGTTTTCCAAAGAAACAAATCCATTTCCTAAGCCAATCTATAGCAACGTTCTGATCTGCAAACTAAAGGCTATGGTTTCAAAAGGACATATTTCCCGATACCGTTACAAAACAATAAACAAAGATTTGAAGTTCACCACTTCTCACACTTTCATCCACACCTCGAAATTAACGGCTATTTTCATGAGGAAGATGGCCGAAAGAAACTGAAATCACAGCAGTTCAGTTGGATCACATACTTGCCAATCCCCTCGATGCTCTTTCAATGTTTTTGTATCCGTGTTCTGCTTATCTTCTATCATAAAATTGGCATCCATGTCCGGTCTGTGGAAAGATTGTTTGGCTTAATATTGACCACATCATTCTTCGCAGAAGTTTGTTACAATGAAAATTCCAGTGGCGGAGGAAGGGTAATTACAAAGGCAGCAAGCGACCTAGTCAACATTGTTATAAATTGTGGTTAACCTAAGTGTATAATAAATCCTCCCCTTTTTTTGAACATGAACTACGTCTTATTTGTTCTCGTATGTCCTGTTATAGAAATGTGCGCACACATGTTTCACGAAGACATAGCCAAGACCTTATGCCGAGCTCAGTGTGGCCCTCCTTGTTTGTGAGTATTCTTTGTTTCAGTTATGTTTACATAGTGTGTCATTAAAACAATATCTGAGATATTAATTACATTTTTTAGGTGACTTAATTTTAATAACTTCAGTAACATTAATTGTTGTTCTTTATCAATCTTCATCTGAATTGAAGACGTACACGTCTCCTAAAAATGTTCTTGTTTTCTGATTCTAGGCAGAATACTTACGAACTTTCTGTTTCTTCATATCCTTGGCCCAACAGGATCTCAGTGAGTGTGAATTTATAGTGATATAATCATTGCTGAAATGAAATAAGGAACTAGGATAGTGCTATAGCGATTTTTTAGGATAGATGGGGCCTGTGTATATCCTTTTTAAGCTGTTAGCGCAAAGCTGCACAATAGAATATTGCGGTCTGTCCACTTCGGGGAATTGAACAACGGATTTCAGCGTTGTAAGTCCATAAGTTTACCACTGCCCCAAAGGGAGACAGTTATTACGTAATAAACTTTATTATCCAAGGCTAATTGCTTAAAGAAAGTAGAACACGAACGCAATGATAATAGCAAGAAAGTATTTCTAATGACAGAATGTTTATTTCTAAGATATTACATTGGAGACGATATCAAACATTCATCTCTTTCATAAAATAGACAGAACGCATCCCCTTGTGAAAAGAACTACAGGAACAATGTTTCTCCCATTTCGAGAATTGGATATAGTTGAGAAGTTAGCATAAAGTGAAATAAGTATTATTTAACTTGTTAAGAATCAATGCAACTCAAAACTCTTTTTAACTTAAAGTTTGACTTTGAACTGATTTTTTACTCAGAATGATATTGGTTTCAAACGGTCGTCTTTATAGATTGTATATAATTTTTTGTTTTTTATTGAAAACTTGTTTAAAGAGTAAGATCTTACTTTGTCAATTTAAGTACTTTTAATTTCTAAATTTGTCAGTTATTCAGTTGTTTTTCGCCATACGTTCTAGAAACAGCACGAAAACAAAAAGACCGTTTAATGTACAGATATTTTAATACAACGATTTACATGTGCACAGGAAAGAACAGCAGGTTTTAATATATTTTAGTTACAACCTTCAAATTAATAGAAAATACAACGAATAAGTATATTACTATAAATGTACGTGTACTTTTGAATACGAAAGTATTGTTTTCTTTTTATAGATGGTGAAACAGCTTAACGTATCTAACGTTAAAGAGGCAAGGTGAGTTCAGTCAGTTAGTATTTTTACCTCTTGTTAAATCAGTCTTCTGACAATTAAAACAATTAGAATACTAGCTGTGATCTACAAAACAGTTACGGCCTAGAGTATCACGTTATACTAACTAAGCCAGCGACTGACGGAAAGTGGTAAACAGTTACGGTCTAGAGTATCACGTTATACTAACTTATAGTAAGCCAGCGACTGACGGAAAGTGGTAAATAACTGCAAAACGTAAGAAACAGCACTTGAATATTATATTTAAGTCGAAATCTTGATTTAGTCTTCAATTTACAGTTAATTTTCGAAAGTTTCATTACATATTTAATTTTAGTTATTCTTCATTATATATATATATATATATGTTTGATACACTAAGATTATAAGCAAGTAAAGAAAAAGCTTTTCAAAAAAAGTAGTAAATGTAGGGATAGCTAATATCAATCTTTCAAAAACAATGCAAACAATGCATCATCCCTACGTAATAGCACGGGCACATCGTGTACTAGAATATTAAAAGAGAAAAATATGATAAAGTAACCTCAATTATGATTTAATAATTATATATATTGCCTGTGCTATTATGTAGAGATCCTTACTACCTTGTTTTCGAAGGATTGATATTAGCCATCCCTACATTTACTTCCTTTTTTGAAAAGCTTTTTCTTTACTTGTTTTTTAAATGCAGTGTTTCGATAGACATGGGAAGGTTTTATTTATAACCAGTTCTACATACAATGATTTTCCAACTGTAATATTTATTGTTTATCTGTTACTGACTGGTAATTTTTGTTTCACCCTGTATTTAAGTTTTTAAAGGAACACCAAATTTCAGTAAGAAAGCTAGCTTCAAGGAGTAATCATAACTAGAATATGATTTTTTTAAAATTACTATTAGTTAATAATACTTATAAAAGCGGATACCCCGTTGGAAACTATGTCACCTCAGTGAATATGGTAGACCCCAATGTTTTGATTTTTGAGTTATCATATAATAAAAAAGAAACAGCAGAAAGAAGAACAAGAAATTCAAATTTTTGCTATAATATTTACAGACATTTCCAGAACTTGTGACTCAGTCAGCCATCCCTTCATAGGCAGTGCCACCGGCTGTCTGATAATGAACTCTTGATTATTTCAACATTTAATATTCAGGTAGTGTAAAAAGAACAATTACCAAAAGTAAAATATCTCATTAGGCTCATGCTTCTAACACACACACAAGTAAACAATTCTGTTAATATATCTTCGAGATATAATGTACCACAGGCCTCATCACAGAGGACTTTGCTTACATGTTTATTTTTGTAAGAAACAATATCCTCAAAATAAATTGAATATATTTTACTCTGTTCTCTTTATCTTCTAGAAGAAATTTTGTTCGAATTCAGATCCTATTTAGTACAACAGAAAGAGTAATTTACAGTCATCGGCCTAAATATGCGGTAAGTTTTTAGTGAATTTCTAGCATTTTTTGAATATTAAAGATCTGAATACCAACCTAATTTTACCTGGCTTAGCTCCTGGTTAGAAAATTCACTTAAGAAAAATTACGTTAAAAACTATAAAAAGACACATCAAGTTACTTAGGTTATTGCTATTATCATTAACATACATTTTACTGGTTCTCTTATAGCAAAAGTTTATAGTAATGTTTAATTATTTCAATCCATAATTTCATAAAGCATATAATAGCAAAAATGTGATATTCTCTACCACAATGTTGTTACAGGACCATTCACAGTCAAAGATCAGCATACTGCTGTAGGCTTAATAAAATATTTCATTTTCAATTACTTCTAACGGTTGGAAGGTAATTTTCAATCAAGTACTACTTTTAAATACGGAGTTACACATACGCCGCGTTTTGTGCCATAGCTTGTGTTGCGTCAGCGAGGTCACATGACTAGTGTCACGCCACATTTCTAGAACTATCCTGTA